>NC_056742.1:8662040-8769540 GCF_019279795.1 Protopterus annectens
TCTTTCATGACATGGTAGGTAGACCCGGGTAATACCCATTCATCTATGGCCCGTCCTGGCAAGATCAACTTGGACTGTGAATGGGCAGATATTGGGCGAATGCTCTGACCATTGGTAGGGTTGCCACCTTTTCATATGACCTGGATGGGACACTTTCATGGCACACATCTGAGTTTACAGGCCAACACATATCCATGGCCATTGCAAAGGACAGTACTTTAGTTTCATGCCTACATATAAGCTTTTATTGTTGTAGCGGTGTAGTTGCTTATTCTGTTTCATTTACTTGCTTATTCTGTTTCTAGTAACATATAGGTATTTTATATACGGACATACGTACTGTATGGGACTATTACATAACATATGGGACATAATTATGTCCTACTATCACAGGACATTTCACATTTATTATGATTTTGTTATGGACACGCCTTCCTAGAGGGGGACTGTCCCTCACAATGTGGGACAGGTGGTAACCCAAACCATTGGGCTAGGCTTGGCAATTGGCAGAGCGTCAACATGATGCATTTCGCTTCCACTTGGTATAACTAGCTACACTACAATGGAATATGAGCACGGGGTTTTAAATATCTTTGCTCGAGGGATGGGGACTCAATATTCAGCTATGTGCCTTTGTGTTTACTTCTTATTGTGGTGTTCGCAATGATGTCTTGTATGCTTTGCATACATTTCAGTATCCACAGACACTGACAGGAGTGATTACTATTAGAGGTAGGCTGTACTAGTCAGCATTTTAGGTTGCGTGTATGCAGCTGACATGATCACACCTCCGTGCAGCACTTGGACATGCCCCCTGCACTCGTACACGTTTCCTATGCATGTGGCCATTACGGCAGCGCGCCTTCATTAATATGCATGTGGTGCTGCTGCGTCATCTCTACACTGCACAGTCGGCGCAAGGCTAATGCAGTCCTAGCACCGAGCTTCATGAATCCCGGGGACTGTCTCTGAGTCTGGAGTCTAAGAATCAATAATGAAATAAAATGCAACGCAAGTTTGTATACACGTCAGCCATCATATTTTGAGGTAAAAAGTGTCTCAACAGAATTGCAAAACTGTTGGTAGGATAATACTACATCATACAAACTAGAAATGTAAATAAGAGGATTACATCTATATATCACTTACCAGAAGAACTGCAAAACAAGTAACCTAGTTAACTAAATAACCAGCAGCTAAACTAAAACCTCCAAAACACCGAAAAAGCACCCAAGGACCACAAGAAAGTAGTTTACTGGGGATGAAATGCAAGGTAAGTACTCTAGTTATTACATCAGGTTGGATTATACAGCTGGCAGTAATGGACTTCATTATATAGTATTGTTTCACCTCAGAAGTTCAACACTGATGCATTCACACAGATTTCACAGTGCTAAATGAAAGCAGTGATTAGCATGATGGACATTCAGAGCAGTCAAATTCTATATAGTAAACATTCCTCTCAACTGGCCAGATTTTCACAGAATGTCCAGATTTTTGGCTCATATTTTTTGTCTTTTCCTCATAAAATTTGTGGTTTTCTGGCAAATCACTAGGATGATCTAAGGATTGAAGTAACTAAATAATGACATACATTTGAGTTCCAGACTTTAAATCTTTCAGAAAATGTATGTTAAAACAAACACTGTTACTCTAGTAACTTCTAAGTTTATAAGAACAATATTTAAAATATGTCCCTATTTTTGGAACTTTGTCCTCCCATTTTGTTGGGCTTTGTCCAGGTTTCTTGCACTAAGAGGTTGAGAGGTATGATAGTAAATGTAGCAGCATTTTCAATGCAAAGTGACATCTCAGTGAAATAGTTTTCAATGAATGTATTTCTAAATCTGCACCCAACTTTTCCATGCCATACATCCTGACCAAATCTTACTATAGCACAATTAAACTATGGCAGTAACAAGCTGCACAGAAAATACTTTAGGGTATACTTATTTATTCTTTGTTAAGTAGAGGGGAGTGGTTCAAACAACTCAATTTAATCATGACCTGAGCTCAGACAGTGTAACAGAATGGTAGACAATGAAATATCATAACAAACCAAAGAGTATAAAAGGCATAAAAGGCTAAACACTACAAAACTGTATGAAACTGTAGCCCACAAAACAAGGACTGCAGTATGGTGTGAATTAAATTAATGTATCAAGGACAAGTTGGCATACTGAAAGTTAGCAACAGTTGTATAGAGGCTATTTACAATTTATAGTGAGTCAGACATTGTACATAAGTGAAACTGTTTAAAACATCATACCCAAGTGAAAGTGTTTAAATACAATTTGCAGCAAGTCAAACAGTGCTGTATGTTGCTTTTTTAAAATTAGTGTTTCTCCACTGAGACAGCTAAATCTTAAGTTACCCTCAAAGGCAATATATTATTGTGCACAGAGCTCAATGTAAATGAAGCTACCTATACTGAGACAGATGATATAGCAAGCCTACTGGCCGACAAATTCAGCTGCTGCTTTACCCTTCTCTCCCCCTCAACTTTCCCTCAGGAAATATCAAATATAACTCTTCCTGCTCTCAAGAGGGAACAGGTACTTAATGCTCTCTCTAAGGCCAAGAACACTGCATCAGTGGGCCCAGACAATATCCCAGGATGCCTTCTAAACAGTGTGAAACATGAACTATCAGACCTTCTGGAATTGAAATTTAACTATAGTCTCCAAACAGGCTTCATGCCTCATAAATGGAGAACAGTAACAGTCATCCCTCTGCACAAAGGTGGGCCATCTACAGACCCTGGAAACTACAGACACAAGTCTCACTAATTGTATATGCAAAACCATGAAATGAATTATCATGGAAATAATGAATAATGATATAGCAAACCTCCAGACACTGGATTCAACCCAGTTTAGTTTCATCAAGGTCATGTTATGTCAACTCAAGTGGTGGGGTTCTTTGAAAAGGTCACCAAAGCAATGGACAATGAAAAAATGGTTCACACTGCCTACCTTGACCTGGCCAAGGCACTGGAAACAATACCCCATTTGGGCATTGGTGACAGATTCAAGAGGTTAGGTACAAACCCATGTCACCCAGTGGATAGGTAAATGGTTCACAGACAGGACCCAGGATGTTAGAATTGGGGAGTCTACCTCTACAAAGAGGCCAGTCCTTGGACCACTCCTTTTTGGCATTCACTTCTCTGAAGTCAAGGCAAATGTCAAAAAACAAATACCCAATGGATATAAAACTAATAAGACAAAAAATGAACCATGACCAACAGAGTACTTCCGAAGCATTTAATAGCAGTTCCACACACTAAGCGCTTTCACCATGATTACATGGCTTCTTCAGAGTGAGTGGCAGCTAATCAACAAACCATTAATATACACACATTAATTATTCAATCATTCAATTCCAAATCAAGGCCAATGTCAATGGTCTCTGGCTGACTAAATCAGTAGATAATTGTAAATTAGGAGCTGTCATTGAATCCCACATCAACATAAATGTACTCCAGGAAGGGCTGACACAGACAAACGACCAGCGTCAGAGCCATGGATGAACAGTAAATACCAAGAAATGCATAATAGTATCCTTTGGGAAGTCATCCACCCATGCTAACTATCATATTGACACACCCCTTAGAGTTGACCCAGTACTCAGGGACTTGGTGACAATCATAGACAATAATGTAGCCTTTGACCATCAGGTGTCTACAGTAGTGAGGAAATCAGTCAAAATAGAACTACATGTTAGTTTGTATAACTTGCTGCACAATGTACTCATTCAATTGTTCCAGGAAGATGAAATATATGTGTTAGCACTGAAGTAAAACAGGTTACTTTACAACTTCCCAAAAAAGTGAAGTCTCCATTCATTTCTTTGCAAAAACTCCTTCTGAATTTCTATACTCTTCAGCTTGTCAGTCCTTTCTTTGTGGATGTGCAGAAGCATTAGATGATTGTACCTTTTCTCTGTCATAGTAGACCTTAAATATGATTTTATTCTGTGTTGGGTAGAAAATGTCATTTCCCCAGTTGCTGTACTCAATGGTACAATGAGGTACATTTGCAGTAGCTTTACTACTTCAGTGTGCAACATTAGCTGTTGGCAGTCCTTGTCCACCAAAGCATAATTTATAATGTCAATAAAGTTGTGAAAAATTGAAAGGCTGCTAGCCCAGATAGATATAATTTTGTAGATAATTCTATGTCATGTAAATATTAATATAATCCACAGGCTGTTTTACAAATGTAAGAAAACTAATTGTAAGAAAAACTGTGTTATATGTTCTGAACTTCAAAAATGTTACCACAGTGCACCCTGCTGGAAGAAAGCTGATAAAGTAAAGCATTTTATGACTGTTTGATCTCAGGGCTCAGAGACGAGATGTCTGGATGAAGGAATTCTTTCTATTGTCTTAGGACAAGAGTTAATTGCTAGATTTTACATGTATAATGTCTTTTATTGCTGTGGCTTCCTGACCAGGTGCAAGCTTACTAAGAAATGTAAATTTAGAATTTCTAGTAGCCTGGAAGCCAGAGAAATGTCAAGAATGATGTAATCTAAAATGAGTCAGCAGTGATGTATTATCAATTTAAGATATCTCAGAGAGAAAGAGATACCTTTTTGCATTTGTATTCAGAACTGACAACATCACCAGCACACAGTCTTTGCTCTATATGTAAGTAGAATTTAGAACAGTATTGCTCTTAGAGTTAGATAGGAATTTAGTCATATTTAGTCTAGCTGTTTTCTATATTCATGTCAGACTATCCAGCAATATTGTTTTAAAGCATTTCCTGTGATTTCTGAACTCTTGACTAGCACTGTTTTAAATTGAGAATATTTGTCTTGTGTTCTTATTATTTATTATTAAATATGTTTAAACCTTTCAACTGTGGCTGTTTTGTGTAGAGATAATTTAAGCTCTAGAGTACTTGCATGTATTTAGTGATACTGTACTAAGCCACTCCAATAGCCTTAAAAGTTCTGGTCACACTTACTAATTGGATAATAATATTGCACAGCAAAATTGGACACCCTTTGGTAAGGGCCTTATTAGTAGCTGATATTAGTGGTTGGTGGCAGTAATTACTACCTTATAGTCTGGGCCGAAAGGGGGCTCAGCTGGAGAACCTGTGCCAGCCTTCCCCAGGATAGTCTGTGTGTTTGCATATAAATCAAATCTTAAAGTGTGTGTGTGTGTGTGTCAGCTACTTGGGCAGGGACACAAAACACTGGTTGGACAGAGAGGGTGCTAGAGGTTTTAGCTTGACCACTAGGCTGAGATCTGGACCCTATGCCTGTGCCGGTGGGGTGTCTTATTGGGGATCTGGAGAGAAAGGGAGAAACCAGCCCCAGACTGACTGATCTCTGTGTGCTCTTAAGGGAAATTGTACTTTACTGTGTGTGTACTTGTTATCCTCCCAATGTGCACGCCCATTACTGGTGTTAGTGGTGAGGATTGAGGCTCCTTGATTACTGGGCCAGTGCACGGGTGTCACAAGAATGCACAGTTGTCCCCTCTGGGAACACCTGCTGTATAAGTCCTGGGAGCAGCTGCAGCTGTGCAGTCAAACTATCGATGTTTATGTCTTTACCTCCATACATTCTCTCAACTTGAAGTGGAATAGCAAATGAAGTTCTGTTGGCTGCTTAAAGGAGCATATTCTCCATGGAAGACAGTAAGGTGTATGTTTCTTGATCAAAATGGTGGTTGAGTCCAGAAAGGCATGCATCGATACACTCAAAGTACATTGGTAGGTGATGGTGGTGATGAGGTGCAGTACCATCCTGTAACCTTGATGGGACTGTGTGCTTTCTAGGAAACTTTGGCTCTTTAACAATCTGTATTTGCTGAGCTCTGTCCTTGCTGGTGTCAAACACATGATCAAAGTTATTACGTTGTTTTTGAGGTTATTTCTACTAATTATTTTAGTTTGTGCTGTCACTGTTTTTTCTTGTAACATACATGCTACTTGTTCGGATACACTAAATATGTTATAGGAAACAATAAGTCCAAAGTATGTTATAAACTTGGTCATCATCATTAACAACCATCTGGCTTTACTTCATACATCAAAAGTCCTGTCATGTTGAAGGTCTTGCAAAGTGTCATAGAGTCTTTTATAGCTGGCTAAAATACCCTTAATCATCTTTGCTCTAGCTGTCCATCTTGTTGGACCAAATAAATGCAGTCCTATCATACTATATGGATCATCATCTCCTGATACTATGCTTTCAAAATACGCTATTCTCGGAGGTGATGCTCGAATGAGTATAGAAGCATCTTGAACAAAAGAAAGGGCATCATCAATAGCAACGCTAGTTTTTGCAGTTTTGCAGCACCAAGTCTAAACAATGATTGGCACAGTAGGCAGTGAGAGCAAGTCAATTGTCTTTTCTAATTCTGATAGTAGTTCCAGAAATGCATCCTCTCATGTTGACTGCTCCCCTTAAGCTTTCCAGTGGCAAATTGTGATGGATTCTGCATCCCTCTTTTCCATTTTATACATTCCAATAAAATCTTCCTGAATAGTGAACTCTGAAAGTGACACCCATCGGACACGTACAGTCATCTGTCCATCCTGACTTATGTCCCAATATTCATCTGCTATTATGGAATAAAGTTTTGATTTGCACCTTATTTCATGTAATAAATTCCGTAGAACTTGATGAGTCATGATCTCCATGATTTCATTCACAACATCAGAAATCTGATATTGTCCCTCCTGCACCCACTTCATCAGCTCTGGTACATCGTCTGCTCTTGTCAGCATCAATTGTCTCAAACTGCTTTCCTGTTCTTCTTTTCCGCTAATAGCTAGTCCTTGTCTTACTAAACATTTTACTGATGTCACCTGCTTTTGGAACAGTGTACGGTTCTTCAGTTGTACCTGGGAATGTTGCTGGTTACGCTGAGCAGCAATGTTCATTTTACTGTTTTTGAAAGCACTGTACTTCTCAACAGCTTCATGGTGGAGTGAGGTCAGTTGATGTTTGTTACATTTTTTGATTGCTTTCTTCCAGTTACTGAATCCAGTCAAACAGAATATAGTCTCACCACAGTGAAAAGATGTAAGGAATTTTCTTGTCACTGCACCATGGCAGTAATAGCAATATACACATCCTTTGGACTCGCAGTAGGTTAACCAAGTGAAAGATGAAAACCACTGTGGTTGACAACTTCCACATTCAGTTTTTGATTTACTTCTCACAACAGTTTGCTTAATACAGGTTTCTTTAACATTTTCTGGTTAGAAAATATCATCAATATTAGTGCAACAAACTGAATTGCATGCTAGAAAACAGGAAGGATCATTAATAGTCATACATGCTGGCTGAAATGGAGCAAGTGATATTTTCTCAGCTACATGACACGTTGCATTTATTTTGTCACCGCCTTTGTCCAGGGATGAAGAAATTTCACCTTCTTGGTATTCTGCATCTTCCAAGGACAAGGTACATGGCACTTCTGGAAAGTGACTGTAGCTAACAGTTGTAGTGGAAGCATCAAAATCTGTGCTAGAAGTGCAGCTGGCAGCATCACTATTTTCAGGGTTGTTGAGGTAGGTAAAATCCAGACCTAATCTCATCTTCCAGAAATCTTCTGCTGGTTTGTTACTTGAAGCAGAGGTGTTTGCATTAATATTTTTAGAAGCGATTTCACATGCAGAATTGGTCTGTGCTGTGACGTTCTGGATGCTTGCAATGGTAATGGAAGGGTCTTGGGTGTCTGTGATGTTTTCTGAGCTATCACTATTGGGATGAGATGCTGTGGGTGTTCTCTTAGAACCAAACCAATAACTTAGCTTTTGAGGGATCTTTACAGCAATATCTGCTAGCTCTTTTCTGGCCCGCTTCCTCTTTATGTCAGACTTTGGTATTTTTACTTTCAGATGAAGGTCGGTCTGCTCCTTACAGGGTTGATCAACCTCACTGAATAGCTTTCTCCACAGTCAGAGTCACTATGTATCCTTGTCCAATAAAGTATTATCAGAACATGTTTTCTACCACCAGTGAAGCCTATTTTATGTCCACCTAGTATTTTCTACCAATATTATATATATATATATATATATATATATATATATATATATATATATATATATATATATATGTGTGTGTGTGTGGATTCCATACACCAGATCGAAGGTTCACTGTTTCAAAATAGTGTATGGAATGCACACTGCAGTGAAAGTGCACTTAATCGAAAGTGCACGTACGCAAAGTTCGGTACAATAAACGGACGTTGTGCTGAACTTCCATTCAGTACTCACGGACCTTAGGGTTAGGGCACGGGTCATGGTAAGGGGATAGCCCATATGGCTATCCCCTTACCATGACCCGTGCCCTAACTCTAAGGTCCGTGAAGACTGCAGCGCAGTGAAGGACATAGCAATGTCCTCCACTATAGTGCGATAGTCACGAACCTTAGGGTTAGGGCATGGGTTAGGGTAAGGGCATAGCTTTACTAACTATCCTCTTACCCTAACCCGTGCCCTAACCCTAAGGTCCGTGAATATCGCACCATAGTGGAGGAAATAGCTCATTCTTTGATGTCCTCCACTGTGCTGCGGTACTTTCAGTGAAGTGCACTTTCGCGGAAGTTCACTTTCGTTAAAGTGAACTTTCGTGTAAGTGAGGCTTCCTATTACAAGTTCGAAGTTGTGAACTTTCATTCTTGTAATAGGAATCCATATGTATATATATATATATATATATATATATATATATATATATATATATATTTATATATATATTTATATTTATAGATATACATATATATGTGTATGTATATATATATATATATTTTTTATATATATATATATATATATATATATATATATATATATATATAGGTTCACTTTATATCCTCGAAATACTGAAATATCGAAATTCAGTATTTCAAAGCTATAAAGTCGAATTTTTGAAACCACAAAAACGCAGAACCGCAAAATTCAAAATCTCGCACACTGGAGATTTTCAATTTCATGCTTCTACTGCGCACACACACACACACACACACACACACACACACACACACACACACACACACACACACACACACACACCATCTTCCCCACACACAAACACAAGCTCACTACTACAAAAAAGCAGGGAGGCAAGCCCACCTGCACTCCCCATGTGGGGTACTGTGACCCCCACACCCCCCACTTAAATATTCTCACTCCGAGGTCGCACTACACACAGACACACACAAACCACCACCACACAAGCTACATTCTCCTCGCACACACATCACAGCAACAAAACACACTGACACACACCACAGCCCCTACCCAAAACCCTTAATACACACATCACACACTTATCTGAATCCATAACCACAGCGAAAGCTTAGAAGCATGAAATTTAAAACTACCGGTATTCGAGGTTTTGAATTTCGCGCTTCTGAGCTTTCGCTGTTCTCAGGATTCCACTTTATGGGCTCAAAATACTGAATTTCGATATTTCTTATAGGGGCCAATATTGCTGTTTTGTTCCTTTTCTTTTTTTTTTTGTGCAACATCTTTTATTTATTTCTTATGAAAATATATACAGAGAGCATAACAATGATAATTGACGGTTAGCAGTATGACCAGTGAATACATTGCTGATTAATAAAACATAAAAGCAATCTAGTGAAAACTATTTACACATATGCCAAAAGTCCATCCTTCCAAATTAGAATGTGTTCAAAAAGGGATTTCCAAAATTCTGTAAAGTAGGTGCGGTATTTTTGAGTGTAAGTTAAATATTTATGAGCTAATAGGTGTTTAGTAGCTTATTGTTTGAAACCCTCCCAGGTGAGTGATGCTCTATCCTTCCAATTTAATGTAATGTAGTATTTAAGTAACGAAACTAGTGTTATTAATATACGTGTTTGTAGTTTAGTCAGGTCACTGGGGGTGATGTGTAGGAGAGCTACTTTCCAAGATAAGGTTGCTTTTTATAACCCATTTTTTTTAGTTGGACTCTGTGAGTACCATAGCTTATAAGTGCACTTCCAGCTCCAGAAGATGTGGAGTAGATCAGCCTTGTGATTATCACAGTAGGGGCAGAATGGAGAGGTGGTTGGGTATATTTTATTTAGAATGATTGGAGTAAGATAGGAATTATGGAGTACCATGATCTGTGTATATTTAAGTTTTTTAAGGGGAATAAGTTTGGAGGTAAGCTGGATCGCTTAAAATATTTGTTTGTTTGTGATTGAAGGATATATTTCCTTCCAGTAACTAGCATAAATAACTTATTTTTGCATTTTGATTGATAGAATAAGTTTGTAGTAGTTAGATAACATTTTTTGTTTGAGTTTAGGAGGTTCCATATGGTTTTGCAGTATCAGCTAAGGTCTTGAATTTGCCTTAAAATGCTTGCATAGCTTTTAGGGAGTTCTCATTTCACTGATAGTATTGTTCTTGAAGGGAAATATATCAGAGATAGTTAGTTTCTTAAGGAGGGGATAATTGTTTAGGTTAATCATAATGTTATTCATTTTGAGATTGGGGTTAAGGTGGATTGGTTGTAGAGAAGTGAATGCATAATATAGATTTAATGACTTGAAAATCTTTTGTATGATAGTGATTTTATGTTTAATGATTGGGTGTAGTTTAAGATTTTTTAAATTTTCATTGTAAAAGAAAGGGAGGGCTCTGGGGTTGATGCATAGTGTTTTGATATAGTTGTGTAATAGTCCGCCCAGGTTGGAGACCATTTTTGTGGTTATGGGGTGTGGTCGGCTATTGTTATTAGTCTATTACAGTTTATGATATTGTAGTAGAGTTTAAAGTCCGGCAGCCCTAACCCTCCACAGTCTTTATGGTAGGTCGATTTATTATAACTGATTCTGATTGATTTGGGGATCCAAATAAATTTGGAAATTGTGGAGTGGATGGTTTTGAAGAATTTTAGGTTGATAATGGTATTGGAGGCATTAAAAATATATAGATATCGAGGTAGAAGATTTATTTTGATTGTGGCTATTTTAGCAAGGAATGGAAGTTGAAGTTTTGTTCATCTGCTAATATCATGTTGTATGTCTGACCAGAGGTTAATGATATTATTTATATATGATTGTTTAGGATCTTGGTGGAAGGATATTCCTAGATATTTTAATGATTGTTTAGTTTTAATACCAGCTCCTAAGGAGTATGTGGGAAGCTGACAGAGGGAGGTAATAGGAAAGATATTTGTTTTCTTTAGATATAGTTTATAATTCGAGAAAGTCGAGAAGGTGTCTATAGTGGATAGTAGTTTCTGGAGGTCTGAACTAGGTAGAGAGTAGTAAAGATTTAGATCAACAGCAAAACCAGCTAGGGTAATTTTAGTGTTAAAGATATTGGGGATATGGTGGAAAGTTTTCTGAGAAATGAGAAGAAAAAGGAGTTCAATATATAGATTAAAAAGATAGGGTGACATAGGACAACCTTGTCTGGCACCATTCTTAATGTTAATTCGACAGGATGGGTGTTTGTTGATTTGTAGGTATGTATGAGCCTTGGAGTATAGTGTTTTGAAAGCTTGTATATAGTTATTGGGTATATTAAATAGAGGTAATATATTGAGCAAAAAGTTTATATTGAGCCTATCAAATGCTTTTGAAGCATCAATAGCTAATGTGTAGATTGGAGTACATGTATGGGTAGAAGGATTTATCATGGTGTCCAGGGTGAGGGTATGATCAAAGGTTTGTCTGTGTATTATGAAGCCTGATTGTTCAGGGGAAACAATGTTTGGGATGATTGATTTAATTCTATTTGCTAGTATTGACACAAATATTTTCATATCAAGATTTATTAGGGCTATAGGTCTATAGTTCAGGGGATTTTTGAGGTTGGAGTTTGGTTTGGGTATGAGAATCATTTTAGATGTGTTTAGATGTATATCACTTACACCATTGGTAATAATGTGATTAAATAGATAAAGAAGAAAGAGGGATGATTATCGTGGGAAGGCTTTGTAGAATTCAGCCATAAGACTGTCTGGACTTGGTGATTTGTTGGGTTTGAGTTTGTTAATTGTCATAATAATTTCTTGCTGGAATCGGGGAGGATAAAATTTTTTGTTGATCTGGACTGATTTTGGGAAAATTTAATTGGTTTAAGAAGGCATCTAGGTCCTGTTTATTATGAGAGAGTTTTGATGGACTATAGGATTTTGTGTATATACTTTCGAAGCTATATATGATATCTTAAGTAATGTGATAAAGTTTACCTTGGTAAATAAGTTCTGTTATGTTCGGGGAGGGTTTGTTTTGGTTAACAAACATCGCTAGGAATTTAGAAGGCATGTGAGCCCATTCAGAGTAATTCGCTAAAGTTTTAATTTCTTGGTATGTTAGGTTTTTGGCATTGAGATCATATAGTTTTTGCTGGAGTTGTGCTATTTGAATTTTAGCTTCTTGATTAAAGGATGACTGAAGTTGGGATTCAAGCTTAATGATTTGACTTTTTAAGAGTGGCTTCCTCCTGGAGAAGTTTTTTTTTTTTTTGTAATATGAAGCTTTACTTATAAAGGTACCTCTAAATATGGATTTAATAGAGGGGCAATAAATGTCCATAGGTAGGTAGGTGATTATAGATTAAATTGTCTAAAGCTTGGTCCAGGATGGCATCTATTTCTTATACAATTTCTTTTTTCCTTAATAGGATAGAGTTAAGGACCCAGTTATACCCTCGATTACTGTTAGTTTGATTATCCCACTCAATAGTTAAGTTAATCTTAGAATGATCTGATAGGTATCTGGGTTCTGTGTGGAAGGAATTTTTGTATTTAGTAAATACATTGGAAATTAGGAAGAAATCCAGTCTGGACCCAGACTTGTTTTTGTTCCTCTTCTAATACCTGTTATGTATTCTTCATCCCATGTTTAGAAAGTGATATAACAAGGTGCTCCAGACTCATGCAAGACTAAAAACATGCATTTGCTATCTAGTAGGGTTACTGTGGAATTCTGCTTATACCAAACTGAGGCAAACCTAGTTCTATTAGTGGAGTAGACTCCATTTTGGTGAAATTGTGTTTATTTCAGATGAGTAAGCATCCTTTTGTTTAGTTATGTTAAAGCTGTTAGCAATTTTGCTGCTGTTTTGAAGACCAGACAGAACTACTCATAACTAAGCAGGTATGCACATGAAAAAGCATTTTAATACACTGGCTACTAATAGTTGTTTATGTACCACCTTTGAAAACATGGTTATTGCTGGTGGACATATACTATTATACTCTTAAAGCTGTATGACCCTGCTTTATTGGAAATGCTGCACATCCGCAAGTCAAATGGCACAAGGGTTACTCGCTCTAAAGAAGTAAACTTGTTATGCACTTTAAATAATAAGTAGTGACCTGAGAAACTGGAGAAAGTAAATCATACAAAGTAGATTTTTCCTTACAGCAGGGAACTGCAGATAAAACATTCCTCATACTTTCATAATTAGTCAGAATAAACTTTGACTTATGAGCTATTCAAAATTTAAAAAAATAGAGTTGCAGATGTATACAGTAGTACACTAGGCTGTCAGCAATGAAGACAATTTGGAAAATAACACCAAAAATAAGATCGGACATGATAAAAACAAAGTTTATACCAAGCTGCAAACTGAAAACCAGGAAAACGCCAATGCCTTCTGGTCAGCTAAAAACAAACTATTAAAACCAGGTCAGAGCACTCAGCCCTCCTCCACCCTTAATAACTGAAACAGAAAGCATTGCCAGTCAATTCAACTCCCATTTCATTCAAATAGTCACCTCACTTATCAAAACCCCACCCAACCTCCTTACAAAACTCCCACTTCCCAATATTTAATCATAATAATAAAACCTCTTTCCAGCCAGTAATCTCACTCAGTTAATGTAAAGTCTAACACCCATCATGTTTGTACCCAACAACATATCTGTGGAATACATCACACACACACACACACACACACACACACACACACACACACACACACACACACACACACACACACACACACACATACAAGGCTAAAGTATTTGTCCCATTCGCAGCATTGTCTCACAACATAACTTTCTTTATTGTTTATTGCTCGAGCAAAATTGTAAGAAAATGAAAGAAAGAAAAGAGGTTATTACCACTAGTTTGTGTTTTTTTTTGAGCATTATCATAAATTCTACCATAGATTTTATCTAAGTATATGGTACTCATAAAGATAGATATAGCCATGCAATATAACTATTTATTGACAATGTAGCACATAAAACCTTTACATCATGGCTTACACTGATCAAATGGTGCTAATGATGTCAGAAATACCTTTCCTACGAAAAGTGGTATGAAGAAAACTTAGAATGACAAATACACACTTGTAGTTTCATGCTAGAATATATATTACCTTTCTAAGTTTGTAAGACTGATATTTAAAAATTGTTCCTATTTTTGGGCCTTTGTCCCACTTTTATTTATGGCTTTGGCCAGATTTCTTGCTAAGAGGTTGAGAGGCATGCAGTTATGCACACAGCCATTTTGTTTCTCTCGGACTCTCTCCTCACTAAGCCTAGGGTAATAAAAAAATATATATACAAATAATGCTCAAATTTCCAGTTGCCCCAAAGCAAAGAATTGCATTTCAGTAACGACTCACAAATTCAGTCAGTCACTTACGATGCAATATGGTGTGGAGGACTGTGGTTTTATGCAACAATTCGGTTTTCCCTCCAAATCCAATAGTCAGTTAGAGCAGTTAGCAGTGCTGCAGAGTCAGGCGAGCAGGTTCAGCAGCCAGCATGGGAAAGGACAAGCAAATGCGGAAATTACCTTAATATACCAGCAGAAGTCCAAAAGTCTCTTTTTTTTTTTTGGAGCCAGGCAACCACAAATGGCAATATGAGAGGCCAAGCAAACAACTACGCAGCCACAAATATTGAACAGAAGGTCTTGCTTGCCCTCTCGCATTGCTGTAGTTTCTAAAAAAAAAAATGTATTAAGGTCATGCTTGTGTATAGCTATTATTCAGACAGTGTTTTATCAGTGTTTTGCCCCAGCCTAAGTCCCAACACCCTCACACATATAAAGTGTTATGAAACCATTTCCGATAGTCGTACTTTGCTTCCTTTTAAAGTTGTGTACTTTTATTTTTTTAACATTTTTAGTGAGCTGATGAATACTACAAAATAAACTGATGTAAAGAAGAAAGTGTACCCTCCAAGTAGAGACCCTGGAACTGGGGACCACAGTCACGGAGCAGATCATGCAATGAATGGAGATATCAGAGCAAAGAAAAGCATTATTTGCATACTGATAAGGAAGGGACAGACAGAAGATGTTATGAACTGATTGCATTAACACTGTTAAGAGTATGTTATAACACTGACAGCATCCTGTCTGGGAACCATCTGCAAAGTGGTGCCAAAAGTGCATCTCTTTTTTTTTTGACAAAACATTTCAGACTTATAATTTTATTAATTTTGATCCCATACAAACTGCCTATGTGGCTGGTTTAGTTTCCAGTGTCTGTGACAGTATGCTGTATGTATGCATGCAGTATGCAGTAAAGTCATAAGGGAAATGACGTGGGGGAGGTTACACTGTCATCTTGTACCAGGAGCTCCTGGAAATCTTACTCTAGCAGGGTGCGATGTGTCAAGGAAGCAGGTGTGCTATTTGGCATGGTCTGTGTACTAGCCTAAACAAGAATCAGATGGATGCTGCTTATTCTCGACTGTGCTGTTGTTGGGAATTGGGATTTGATAAACTGAGTAAGAATAGATGCAGCTGAATTATTCAGCTGCATCTGTCTTTTGAGCCACGGCTTTTTTTTTTTTTTAATAAGATGAGCTGCTTAGGATGCAAAAGCGGGGGGGTGCCCCTCCCCCCTCACTCTATGGTTCCGGCTCCCATGAGTAGAAGTGATTAAACTCCAGCAGAACTAATGTTCCACTGTGATTCATCAAGCTGCAGCTCAAGAGAGGAATCAAATCACTAAGCAAGTATTGTTAACAATTCAATCCAATAAAATTATTAAATGCAAACATTTTTTTGCACAAGCCCCCTGCACTACTCATGTCAGGGCGAGCCTCCCACATCTCCAGAAGTACCAATTCTACAGTCACAACAAACATTAAGGGAGAAATCTCCCAAAAGAAAAGAATCACTATCAGCGTTTACACTTAAAAACCATACCAGAAGTGATTTCCTGTGGAAAAGAGTGATCAGGCAATTTGATTTTGCTGAGTTGAACTCAACCATACATAACCTTGTCCAGTTTTCACTCAAGTGATGTGTAGAAAAAAAAGTTTGCTTTTTGTTTCAGTCAAAAGTTAACTAGGTTTGAATGTTATCACACAAGTAAGCTAGATTGTTTCATAGATAATAATTTATCTGAAGGCATCCACAATCCAAAAATAGAAAGCTCAAACTTTGAAAAAAACATTGCTAAAAACTCCAAAAGTATAGATGAAGTAAATAAGAAAAGTAACAGTACAAAAATTTAATTATCAGTAAGTGATTAAGTTATTGATAATGCCACTATTTTTGTTTATTTAAATTTCCAGTGAAAAACTATGGAGTGTTTTAGCCACCTTTTTGGGGGTGGGGGAGTATCTGATTTGCAAAAATAATGATTGTAAACATAAATTATTCATTTCTTGAGACTTAATGGTTGTAAATGTGAATTGTTCTGTTTTGGAAGATTTTGGCTCCAAATACGAAGCACCAGAGATACAGAAAAAACATATCACCAATAATACAGCAAAACTGTATAGAAAGCTGAACTGCCAAAGAAAATGACATTATGATGCGATGGAATACCCAGTAAAAGTGAGGAGGAGTTACAAAATGTCCAAAATGCAGCATCTTTTAATGCACATAAAATGTTCCAAAACTGTTTTAAAACTACAATTATTTGAATAAATAATATATGGTGATAGTGTTATGCATTATATAATATAATATAATATTTAATATATTTATATATAGTTATATTTAATATTTATTATTACATTTATTTATAGTTATAATTAATATGTAATATAATATTTAATAATATTTAATAATATAATACAATATTTAATATATTTAATATACTTATATTTAATATTTATTATTACATTAATTTATCTTTATATTTAATATTTAATATAATATAATTATATAATATAATATTTATAGGAGGACAGGAGCCAATGAGAGCTCCCCAGTGCAGGACAATCACTATCCAGGAAGCCTTTTTATGTAAAAATAATGGCTTGAAAAAGGCTTCCAGGAAGCAGTGATCTTCCAACAACAACGGCGGAAGACTGGGAATAAGGAAGAAGCGTGGCTAGGGATTGAAGATATCGGGAGTCAGAAGTCAGGAGTCAAGCGGCAGAAAAGGAATGTGGATGGATGTCAAAAGTGAGCATCTTTATAGTAATGGGAAGCTTTAAAGTATCCAGTTTTGTTTTCTAGTAGAACTTTAGAGTGTAACTTTAGTGTCTTTTCATAATGGCAAGATGCTGAACTGCTCAAGGAAAATACTGAAGTGACTGTATTGTGCTGCTGGTTGACATGTTAGAAAATGGGAAATTTTTCTAATTAAGTTCTATTTTTTTAATTCTAACTTCTAATTCAGAAAACTTTTTATTTTGAATTCTCTTGTTAATGCCTCAGGTTTATAGTAGTATTTTTGTCTGGCTTTGTCCTTCACTCTACTCTGCTTTCTTTACTCAGTGGCATTTTTCCAGTAGTGTTTTCACAACTGGAAACTAAGCACATTCATGCCAGTATCACTACACCCTTTGTGTACTTTGGATCAGATTTTTTGCCATTAGTGTGCTATTTAGATTTTAAGGTAGGGACCCTACCTTATAATCCAAATAGCACACTAATGCCAAAAAATCTGTTCCAAAGTAAACAACGCTGTAGTGATACTGGCATGAGTGTGAGGGTTTACAAATGTTGGGATATGTATGTGTGCTTCTGCTTAGTGTGTTTTTATTTTTCATGGTTAAAGATGTGAGATCTTGGATTCTTTTGGTCTTAACTGTTCCAAGACATGATGTCTTAAATGGCACATTCTTGTCAAAGTAGAGGGCCCTGGTTTTAAGTACCTTTTTAGGCACCTTTGCCAGGCCCAGACATGGCGGTAGGAAAGGGGTAGAACACATCTAAAGTGGTGAATGTGAAATGCAAGTATCTACCATGATCCATGGCAGTGGCATGTTTCACGCTGTGCGAAAATAGGGTGTTCCACATTTTCACCATTTGTCACATATTGTTAAGGTCTATGTTCCACACTGGCCTCTTAAGAGGTTGAGACCTATGTGTGTGTGTGTGTGTGTGTGTGTGTGTGTGTGTGTGTGTGTGTGTGTGTGTGTGTCCCTGTGAATGAGAGAGTATGTATGTATGAAAACAGAAGCGACTGTGTGCGAGAGAGAGAGGCGGTGAAGTGTGAGAGTGATCCCTGTCAGCAGCAACAGCAGCAGTTAAGAGGTCTGCATACTTCTTGACATAACTCTCAACTGTACAGATTTTTACAGAATGTCCAGATTTTTACATCATATTTCTGGTATGGTCCTCATAAAATTTTGGTTTTCTGGTAAATTGCTGGCAAAGCATTGAGAATTGAAGTCAGAAAATGACAGGCATTTGAATTTCAGACTTCATTCCCTTCAGAAAATGCATGTTAATGCCAAACCCCTTATTCTATCAACTTTCGATGACTGTAAAAGCAATATTTAAAAAATGTCCCTATTTTGGGCCTGTATTCTCCCATCATTTATGACTTTGTCCGGATTTCTTGTGCTAAGAGGTTGAGTGGTGTGCTCTCAACCTTTTATCTCAACATATGTTTTTATATATTTTTGATGTAAAATGCTTTCTCCAACACCTTTAACATATACTACAGCAAATCTGAAACATTAGGAGGAGGAACTGTTTTACATCAAAAATATAAATAATACAGTACTTAAAAAAGTAAGTAAAACACAATTTTACAGAGACCCCATTATCTAAGCACAATAATGCCCTCCAGGGTGTTCATTAATGTGTAATTAATCCCCTTCCAGGGGTGTATAGTGTTAATTATACATTAGTACACATCCTGTCAGTCATTATTGCTTGTGTAGCATACTCTCTGCCATTCATTATTTCTAAAACACTACATCTTCCTTCTTCTAGCAAGTTACTTCCTTTCATTGGTATGCTAACATTCTGCTAGCTGCTTACTGCCGTATTATAGCCAGACATTGCTTTTATGTCATGGAACATAATCACACCATGTTTTTTTCAGTCTGACATATGACAGATACAATTCTGTTTCGTGCACTTCTGTGTGTTATTTCTTAGGTGTCACATTTCAAATCACTCCTCCATATTCTCAGATCATGTTCAGTCTCAAGCCCATCCACAGGACACCTCTGCTGCAGACCTTTGTATCATGGGTCACATAAAAAGTAAGTCTGCTAGTCAAAGCTCATTATATAACTGCCATTAATACCCCAGAGCATACTTGCATTCCCACAGGCATACAGATGTCCTGAAGTGCTTAAGTTTAACTTGCTAAACAATAATGTAAGGTAGAACCTATCACTGTCAACTACTTTATTGGCTATATCACTTTGAAAATTTATAGACAATAATATGACATGCTGACAAGGAATATTTTCTGTGCCTTGCTTCCACTGAGTTCGGGGATTGTCTGCAACTCACCCACAACCCTGCACTGGATAAAGTGAGCATTAGACAATAAATTAGTATAGGAAATACACCCCGAGGATCACTTCTGTGTCTCTGCTCGACAGTGGCACAGGAAAATAACTTTCTTGGGTAGCGTAAGTCAGGGAACCTTGTTGGCTAGGCGTACGTAGGCCCTTGGGCCAATAGCCTAGTACCTACCTATGAACCTATGAACCTACATATATATATATATATATATATATATATATATATATATATATATATATATACTTGTTGTTTTAAACTGTTGAAAAATTGTAACTTGTTACGGTATTGTGCTGAAAAGAAACAATGTTATCATTCCCATTATCTATTACTGAATGAATGAATGAATGAATGAATGAATGAATGAATGAATGAATGAATAAAATACATTAATGGAGCTCAGAGTCACTGCTGATTCCTATACTACCATATCATTAATGTGATTTCATTGCACTGAATTCAGTTTACAGCCATTTGCTGTTACCTTTCACTTAACAAATGTAAAATCCATTTTAAACCTTCAGCATCTTATTAGATGGTTAATCTCAACTGCAACTCTCTCATCTAAAACAATGCTGACAGTGAGCAATGACAGAAAATCTCAAGGACTATGGATAGCTTGGGACAGCAATAAAGGCATCTAAGATAAAGCAAACTGGCTGGGACTAGTGGTTGTTATCTACCATCAGAGTCTATGTTGCTCTTTGTGAATCTATGTTTATGAAACTGAGAGCAAAAAAAAAAATCATCTGTTCCGTCTAAGCACAGACAATCATGTGCAACATTGATTTGACTGTGGCAAGGCCTATCTGTGGTTTATTCTATTTGCTAAAGCCAGATATTTACAGGTACAACCTAGACAGGGTCATCTACCCACCCAAACATAAAATGTTTTCCTTCCCCAGCTACATCAGGTTTCCTGACTAAGAAGAAATCAATAAGCAGCATATTTATTTACTCAGCCATATCCTCTTTCTTGTCATTGTTCAGTGAAGTATGGAAAAATAACTGACACTACTTAACCTTAGCACACTTAATGCTATCACTTTTGGATGGGCCTTATTGCTTGAAAGTTGCTGTGTAAAAAAACGCGACTACAGCTACATATGTGCAAATGTACATAGCTGATTATTACTGACTTGGAGAAATTAAACTGATTAGTGCATAAGTGCAAGCAGAATAGTATGCATTTAAAGAAATATTCATATCCACTATTATTGCAACCAAATTGTGTTATATTGCAAGTTAGTAAATATGTAGCCCTAAGCTGATCCAGTGTGATCATATGACATGAAGTAAATCTGTTTTCTTCACGTTAAATGCAGACTATTTTTCCTAAAATAAGGAAAGTGGTATGTGAATTTCTCTAAGCCACTATCCCTGCATACAGACAGAAAGAAGAAGCTATTTATTTGTCAGATAATTAGAACTAACATTTTGTTCAATCTACATGGTTGAGGAGATGCTGCTTGTCAAAATGCAAAAATAGCTACTGGTCAGTATTTGAAAAATAATAATGAATTTAATGAAAAATATTTCAGTCAGTGTCCTTTGTGATTTCCCTTTTAAATTAATAAGAAGTGTTCAATATTCTTTCTTAAACTTATTTAAGCCCCACTTATCATTTTTCAGGGGCTGGCTGACCAAGGAGTACTGTCTGCTTAACAGTCTCGGTCAGAGTCAAAAAGTGGGCAAATGGAAGTGGACAGAATCATACCCTGTACTGTAGATTACAAGAAGCAACTCATTAACAGCTCAAAAACCTTCATCCTCTGTGCTGATATATACTTGCATTGCTTAGCTATATAACCATGACATATTCATTCACTTAACAGTCGAAGAAAAACAGAAAAGAAAAAAAAGTTACCACGCATTGAGTAAAGAAACAACAATTTGCTTCTATGAAAAATAAAAGGTATGTACGCACCATAACTATACATCTGCGTTGTTCATTTTCATTCTTCCTCAGCTGATGGTCTTGGATCTGACCTCAGATCTGACACTGCCACAATTACTTAGAGTCTTGGATCCAGCTCTTGAGATCCTCCCATTACCCTAATGTCCCAGTAGCCAACATTACATCAGATCGAGTTTGCAGCTTCAAATAGAAAAGCAGTTCACCTCAGGCCAATATGAAAGGAAAGCTGATAGAAAAGAACTGGGGTTCAAACATGGAACACACATTCCATATCTACCATCAGGTCACTCCAGGAATAGAAAGGAAGGTGGTAGGAAGGTGGGAAGTTGAGGAAGAATGAAAATGGACAACACAGATGCATATTTTTGGTGAGTACATAACTTTTATATCGGATGTTGTCATTTTCATTTGTTCCTGAACTGATGGGACTGAATCCCCGGCTATGTGAATCTTGGGTGGAAGGATATTCTGGAGTACTGCAGCACCAAAAGCAGTCTTGTTTCTATAGATCAAATCTGATTTGTAATAAGTAATAAAGGTAAGAGTACTGGACCAAGTAGCTGCTGCACAAACGTCATCAACTGAGGCTCTGGACCAAAAGGCAGATGAAGTAGCCATGGATCTAATGGAGTATGCTTTATGAGGTCTAGGCAAAGAAAGACCTTGTTGACTGTAAACGAATGATATGTAATCTGTTAGCCACTTTGCCAAAGTAACTTTAGAGACTGGTTTAACCAGTTTAGTGGAGGAAAACGAGATGAGCAGTTGATCTGATTTTCTGAAGTCTTTTGTCCTGTGGAGATAAAAATGGAGTTGTCTATACACATCTAAAATCATGCATTTACCTCTGTTAGAGAAGATAGGTTAGAAAACAGGTAAATTGATAACTTGGTCAATATTTGCCTCTGAGGTTACTTTGGCTAAAAAGGAAAGATTAGTTTGTAAGATAATCCTATCTTCATGGAAAACCAAATATGGGGATTTGGAGGAAAGGGTTTGAACCTCAGACACTTGTCTTGCAGATGTAATAGCCAGTTTTTAAGGAAACCTTTGCACAACTTAGAAGACACTAGAGGAAGCATTGTCTCCAATATGATAATTGAAGATAGGCACTAATTGCACTTTGATGATAGAAAAGCTAGTTCCTTCTTTAAAAATGGATGCCGGGAAGTCCAGGACAGTGGGAATAGAAGCATTAGAGAAATCTAATTCTCTTTGAAGGGCCCAAAAGGAAAATCTTTTCCATTTACTCTTGTATATTTTCTGAATAGAGGCTTTCTGGGATGACAGCAATATCTGACAGACCAGGGAGGAAAGTCTGGGCTGTCTAACCATTAGTGGAACTGGAGAAACTATGTGGTCAACTTGAGGCCTGTGATGTCCAGGTGTGCTATCCTCATAGGATGAGAGAGAGAAGTTCTGGACTGGGGTCCAGTATCCAAGACAGATATCATGGGTGAGACCAAAGAAAGGAGAACCACACTTGATGAGGCCAAAAGGGGCAATGAGTATAACCTTGCTCTTCAACTGTAGTGTTTCCAGTAAAAATTTAGGAATTAGAAGTAAGGGGAGGGTCAAGCATAAAGGAGACCAGATGGCCAAACATGGACTACAGCATCTCTCAGTGACTCACCCAGAGAGGGGATTAGGGAAAAGAAGCTGCTGCACTTGTTATTGTAGGGAAAGGCAAACAGATTGTAGCAATGCTGACCACATTGACAGAAAATCGTTTCTGCACTGACTGATTGAGACACTATTCATGAGACATCAGGATGGATCTGCTGAGCTTAGCTGCTAGCACGCTGGACTTCCCCAGGATGTGCATTTCCATAAGAAAGTGGTTGGAAGATATCACCCACTACCAAACTTTATTGCCTCTCAACAAAAGGGATAGGATCAGGGTCCCCCCATTTGTTAATGTACCAGACCACAGACATCTTGTCTGTTTGGATCACAATAGTCACCTGGAGGATGGGGTTCTGGAAGGCCTGTAATGCTAGGAGGACTGCCCTCATCTTCATATGAGATGCAAATTGGTCTCTTCAAGGGACCAAGTACATTGGACCACCCTTCCCAATAAATGCCCCACCCCGACCCCTATTGGGAGGCATTCGTGGTCACAGTGGCAACCAGGGGTGGAAACACAAAGGGGTATCCCTGACAAACTTTATTGGATTGAGTCCACCAACGGACATAGTTTTTGCAAACCTGATTCAGCTTTACGAGGAGGACAAAGGATGTTGCAGAACTGACCACTGAACAGCTACAGTCCATTGAAGAATGTGTATATGGAACCGAACCATCAGAATCAGGGTTATAGCAGCCACCATGCACCCTAGAGCCAGTAGAATAAATCTTGCTGGGGTGCAGAGGCATGCAAAGAAAGTTGCTCTGCCTGAGATCTTATGGTCTTAACTCTGTTTGAAGGAAGAAAGGTTAATTGGTTTGTAGTGTCTAAGTGAGCTCCTTTGAATTCCAAGGTTTGGGCAGGTTGAAGATGAGACCTGGCATAGCTGATTGTGATACCTAGATATTGACATAAATGGAGCAAATAGTCTCTGGCTTTTTTGAGGAGATGCCTGGTAGGGGCATTGAGGAGCCAGTCATCCAGATATGGAAACACTCTCAATCTATACAGCCTCAGGTGAGCTGCCACCACTGCCATATACTTGGTAAACACCCTGGGGGCTGCGGTTAGACCAAAGGACAGGGCTCTGAACTGATAATGACTGGCCCTCAAACAAAAGCACACACATCTTTGGGAGCATCTGTTCATCTTGATTTGATGGTATGTGTCCTGAAGATCAACAAAGCACATCCAATCATCCTTTCACAAAAATGGCAGAATGGACCATTTGGAACCTGGGGTTCTTCACAAAATGACTGAGCTTGCTAAGATCCAAAACTGGTCTCAGGTCCTCTGTTTTCTTTGGCACTAAAAAGAATCTTGAATAAGTTTTGAATCCATTCTGGTCTGATGGGACCTCATGGATGACTCTTTTGTTTAGCAACTTTTGAACTTCTAAGGTTACTAAGCCCCACTGACTAAGTGGAACATTGGGGAGCCATTCTCTGCAGGTAATTGGGATTTGCAAAAATGGTATGAAGTAACCACTGGATATGATTTTCTGCACTCAAGTGTCACTTGTTATAGAGCCCTAGGCTTCTAGGTGCAGAGACAAGCTCCCCTGACTGCTGTCAGGGAACAGCAGTCGGGCAACCCTTTAGGAGTGCTGAAAGGGTTTATCAGAGAAGGAATCTCAAAACCTCTGGCTCTGCGGGCCTTCTCCACCACAAAGTTGATGTTTCCACTAGAACTCCTACCTATGCCCCTGGGGGAAGTTTCCCCTCATTGAATCTTGGAAAGGACCATGAGATTTCCAGTACCATAGCTTTCTACCCCCTCTCTGATTCCTGACAAAATATCTCTGAGGGGTAGAAAAATGTTCCCCCATGGCAGAAAAGGTCTTTCCACCCTGTTCACTGCAGCATAGTGTTTCTTTAATAGCTGGGCCAAACAAGGAAGATCCATCAAATGGAACATTGTTGAATGAAGACTTGAAGGGCTCTTCAAAATCATATATGTGCATCTAGGTGTGTCTCTTTACAGCTATATCTGAACCAACTACCCATGATTTACCTTCAGTTGCATGAGAGATCAACCTCATGGAAGCACTAAACATAGACTGGAGGGTTGTGAAGGGAGTTTCTTACTTTCCTACATGGACATTAGCCCAGAGAGAGACTTGGAGAGTTATTTAATCAAATCTATTTTTTGCCTAGTGAAATGTGCAAAATAATTCTGCAAACATACAGCAAATGTCACTGAGACATAAACTTGCTTTCCAAATCTGTCCAACACCATAGACTCCTTGTTAGGAGGATGAGCAGAAGAGCTCTGCTCTGTCAGCTCTTTCCTGGTGGCTGCTACACAAGCATGGCATCTACAAGAACTCCCTTACTCCAGTGTGGCCTGTCTTAAGGTGGGGAAAGAAACTTGTCAGGGCAATGAGAGCAAAGTTCTACTGTATCCAGATCCTTCCATGCCTGGCAAGAGACCAGATCATCTGCCAGGCAAGTAACCCAGGACGTATATGGACTGGACCTGAAGGCATCCAGAAACAGTGACTCCTCCTAGGAAGGGGAATCTGAAGACCATCCACCCTCTGTCTTAGGATCTCTAAAATGTCTCCAAAGGACATGTCTTCTGGTGGACACCCTGGGGACCCATCCCCTTCATTAAAGTCAGTGTCTTTGGTGAGAGATTCCTGTGAGGAGTTTAAGTGCATATTTTTGCATGTCCCCTTGCAGGGAACTTCTTCAGTGGAATATTCTGAAGAGGTGTGCAAAGAAAGAGGAAATTCCAGAATAGGAACTACCTGGATACTCGAATGGGCCAGCTCTCCCTGCCAGATAAGATGCTAAGGCTCAGAACTCATATCTGATAGAAGAAGTGGGATAGGATCCAAAGAAAGAAGAGTACTTGGAATTCTCATTCAAAAGAAGCTCTTCTCCATCACCTTAAAAGCAGAAGGTCCAGGAGAAGCCATGTCCAGCTGTACTGGAGCCAAAACCCCAGGCACTGTTAAACCCCAACCCTTCCTGGACCCCTGTTTTGTCAGATCCAAGCTGTCCAGTGCCAAGGTGTCGAGGAGAAGTGTTGGCTCTAGCAGCATCAGTATTGAACCCAGCCCCAACCCCCCAGATCTGGCACTGACAGTTCGACTCTGAGACTCTTTGTGCTCTAAGGGATTGGGTACAGAATGACTCATGGATGCTTTCAGACTGGAAGATCTAATTGTCTTTGAATCTGACTCAGATACCCTTGGGATTCTCATATCTGAGGGCTCTGAAATTGCAGAATGGATCAGAGAAGGAAAAACAGCTATATGAAAGGTATAAGGGAGGCTCACGGATCCAGCAGTGGATAGAGCCAGAATCACCATATCTGAATCTAAGTCCTGAGAAACGTCCTCTTCATTCTGTCCATGCCAGCTTCTGACAGACTCCAGGAAGACCTGATGGTGGAATTTATAGACTGAGAGCGTGACATCCTCCTCTGTGTTTCCTATAGAAAGGGAGAAAAGAGCAGAAGGGAGACTGGCTCTGGAGATGAATGAGGTGATCAGATCCTTGGAGATTTAGCTGCCATCATAGTCAGAAACACAGTGGTTGGATACAATCTTTTCAGAATTTTAGATAGTGGCTCTGAGACCAAAGCAGGAATCAGACAGCAGGTTGGAGGCCACTTCCTGTGTTTCCTGGCATTTGAGGAGGATTTCAATTAAGTTGATGAGGTTTGAGCTCCTGAAATGGAAGAAGAAGCTGCAGACGTAGCAGAGGAAGGCAATAAACCTTTCAACAAAAATGTATTTTGTCGATTACTCAAGACCCTGGTACTAAAACCGGTGCAAATAGAACATTGAGTGTCAAGGTGGGCCTCCCCAAACAGTAAATGCACTCCCTGTGGGCATCAGAATTGGATGTCTTATGCCTACAGGAAGTGCATTCTTTTGAAACCCGTAGATTTTTCAGCCATTTTGAAGGATAGTCTTGCTTTTTTTTTTTTTTGAAAAAGTACCAAAAGATAAAAATGTACCAACAATGGTAGCTGAAAATACCCTTTAAAAGTGTGGGAAGGAAAGGGAAGAAGGAAAGAATACCAAGGATTGCATGGAGAAATGCCCAAGTGTAGGGTAGGTAAAAAGGAGGAAAATTAGAAAAATACCCTAATGCAGGAAAACAGAAGCACTAGGAGGAAGGAAGGGTGAAACAGAAGCAATTTCAGAAAATAATAAAACACTAAAACACTTACAATCCACACAAAATGCACCCTAGAACTTGAGAGAGTAGAACCCATGTCTAAAGTGATGAAGTGACAAATGAGATCTGAAGTATTGTAGGATACTGGGGCATTATGGGTTATTGGCTGGATTCAATAGCATGCAATACCCTGCAGCAAAAAGTGTGTTGAGTAAGAAAATTCACAGTTTGGCATGACAGCTTATAGAATGGAGTATGGAGGTTAGGGAGATATAGTTGCAATGATCACTCTTGCAAATAAAGTGAGCTGTGCAGTGTTCCTGGGGAACTGCAGTGATATAAAGTCAGTATCATTGTTAGCCATCGGTTATGGGGTAAAAGATGTGCATGTATAACAAAACATACTGGAATTAGTTATATATCACTGTTGTCAAACCACAATTCAGCAACATATACCATCAAAACAGAATAGATAAAGTGGACTCACAACATCAGAAAACAATACTCTGAACGACATAATGAATATGAACACTACAAATCAAACAGCTAAGGAAAACAAAATAAACACACACAACATATTACTGGTAGCATAATTATAATACAAATTTCACAATATTTTGAGGAATAAAAGGAAACACATGAGCAACAGCAGGAAATACATGCAGAGAAAGAAATCTAATATACATCAACCATAGATGTAGCATGTCAATTGAGGACAGTTGTGTGCATACACTGGTATTTCTTGCTATCCCACACCAAATAATAATAATAATTCAATTATTTTCCTATGCTAACAAGTACTATTCCCATTTCTGAACCCATTGTTAATAATTTATTTGTGTATGTAGCTCATGGAGCACAGTTATGCATGTGCATCAGCACAAAAGCATGAGTCATTACCTCTTTGTACAGGATGAGAAATAGTACAGGTCTTATTTGCAGAATTGCTACAGTAAGCAATTCAGAATGGATAAGGCTCATAAAACAGACATGGAGCTACTGTGTCAAAAAGTGCTGCACCTGTATGGCCATCTCTAAGGAGGAGGAACACCTTACAGCATTTCAAAAAATGAAAGCATGTTTACTCTGAATATATTTGAAAAGGAAACTAATTTCAAGACAAAAAAACTTCAAATAAGTGAGAAAGTAGGAGCAACATCTAGATGACAAAGCATTTTCTTTCTAAAAACAGTCAAAAATATAATCTGCTATGTTGCACCACCTTCTTTCTTGAACAGCTACTTAGTCTTTATGTCATCCATCTTGATACTCACTACATTAGCTTCAGTAGTACTGTATGGTAAAAATTAGCAAAAAATATAGACAATGGTTACAGAAATTCAGAATTTACAGAACTGCTTATGGAAGAGCTCAAAACAATAAAGACATGCAATTAGAACTTTTCCAACACTTGGCGGGAGATGATTCTGCTAGTGTTTTTAATATGTTTAGTCTTAGGGGAGGCCAATAGACTGATCTAACTGTCATTAAAGATATGTTCAAGCACTGCTGTGAGCCTAAAAAGAACTTTCCATATATTTGACATTTGTTTTCACTAGAAATCAAGGCTTACATGAGTCAAAAAGCTAAAGAATGCATGTTAAGTGAATGATGTGTTTCACTGTTGAGACAGAAAATTCCCTGTGGCAATATATGTACAAAGAAGGAAACTACTGTCAAAATATAAATTTACATAGGGTAAATATGAATCTATAGAGCAGCATAAATAACCAGTATTCAGATGAGCAGATAGGTGAGGTTTAGGATATGTGCAAAACTAAAATAAGGTTAAAGTCTACTATAACTAGACAGAATTGTTCTGCCAGAGTAAAGTACAATATAAACAATACTTCAAACAGTATGACAGCAAAGAAAGTTACTCTCTAGAAATAATAGGTGATGTGGTTGAGCTTCTTGATGGTCTGCTTTGGCCAAAAGCTTGGTATAAACTTGTCAATCTATGCATGAATTTGATAGTGCAATATCAAAATGAATATTCTTATGTTCAACATCCACTATTTGTGTAAGATGTATCCATCAGCATGATAAGGAGCCATGTCCAGCATTCAGCAGTGAATGCAGGAAGTGAAGACTGCCTAATCACTTTTTTAAGATTTGCAATTCGAGGAAAAAGGCAGAAAATGTTCTGAAGTGGCCAGTATAAATAAAAAAAAGATACATGTCTTGTCTATGAAGTCAAACATTTAGAAACATTGTAGTCTACATGGTTCATATATGCCAAATGAATTGGTTTGCATGATTAAAGAGGCAGTAATTCACAGTTACATGAGGCTCACAGATTCACATAGTGAAGTATGTCACCTAATCAGCAAAATACAGAGTACAGTGATGCAAAATTGCAAATAAAAGACTCAATTTTTAATATTTAATTTTATATTTTGGGCAATATGAGTTGTTTATTGGCTTATTATGTATGTATGTATGTATGCATGTATGCATGTATTCATGTATGTGTACCTGGACATTGCAGTATTAAAAATAAACTACATGCACAATGGAAAATCTCAGTGACACTGAGGCAAAGAATTTTAAAGAAGTTGAAATGGATGAATGATATGGTCATCTGAACTTACCCAGTGAGTTACCTGGATGGTGACTATCTTTAGACCTGATAAGCTTAGAATCTACTTTGGTCCTTTATAATCTGCTTTGATCCAGATAACATAAATTAAATCTGATGGGGCCCTATTCACTGAAACCAGTTTAAAAAGTCCTCTCTTTGATACCAGAACAATTTTTTCCCACTTGTAGATGCCAAATCAGGGCTTTTGGTAGAACATATTGGACCAAGAGTGCTTTAGACTCTGTAACCGCAATACCCCATCATGCTAATAAGATTTGTCTCAATCCTATTTGGAAGCATGTCAGCTCTGAAGGTGTTCCAAATGGGCTATGGCACAAATTAAAGAAAGCTTAGAGAGTGTCATTCATACATACAACAGATAACAGTTTTGTAATGGGTGAATCCTTGTCATAACAGAATAACATGACATGATACTTAAATGACTGCTGTGCCAGAAACAGTTTAATAATTGAAAACTAAGCAAGGATTATATGCCAAATATATGTAGCTGGTATTAGGCACCTGAGATGTGCCAGCTAGACAAGGCTTCCATCCAGATCTAGTCTAATAAAGGATAGTGGTACAAATGGAAAATTCTGTTAAAAGCATTCTTTACTGATATCTCTGGCCTTAGTTCACTACTCACCAAAATCCATTCTAAAGTTATTTAAGATTTTTAAAAGATGTATTCTCTAACACTAGGAATTGTTAAATGACATTTTTTTTTATCTGAAAGGAACTGGTGATTGTGTCTCCAGCACTAATAGTACAACATAACTAAGCAAGTGGGACTGCTGCAGAAAAGGTAACCTGAAACATGTAGCTCTGCAGAATGAGGCACAGATCCACTTTGCTCAGAATGAGGAAAAAAAAACCTGTTGGCTATAGTGTATGGTTGCAAGAAACTGAACAAATATATCTATGGCAGACCAATCACTGTGGAATCTGACCATGAGCCATTGTAGATTATAGTCTGTCTACCACTACATAAGGTACCCCTGTGGCTGCATGGGGATGTTATTGTCATTGAAACAATCTGACCTGGATAAGGTTTCATCACCTGACAAGAAAATACATATAGCTGATGCATTATCCACAGCGTATCTCAAGAAAGGCATGGAGGATTTCCTCCAATGTGATAAAACGTGATGACAACTGTTCTCTATCTACTGATTTCAAACTTCAAGATTTTATGTATCATACTGAACATAACATGGAATTACCATGTTTAAGAACATTGTACTAAAAGGTTGGCAAGACAACAAAAAATTAAGTTTTAGTGCTACTTTAAGTATACTATACTTTTCTTGTTGTAAATAAAAAAAACTTATGGCCCTCAAGAAGTCATTTGAGAGTTTTCTAAAAGATAGACCAGGCTCATAGACCCTACAGCCAAACCAAATGTCAAGTTGTCAACAGATTTTTTATAAACATCAATGCAGCCAGCATTTCTAATGTGCAGTGTTAGCATGTTCCAAAGTGTACAATCTCTTGAGTGGAAAAAATAACCAAGGACAGTATACCTAAACTGCAGAATAGAAACAAGTTGTGGTTTCTTGCTGAAGATTTATTATGCAAAAAATAATACCTAAGGCTGCTGCAAGATCTTCATTCTTCATAAGCTTATAAACCTATATTAGATCACCTCATAGTCATCTGTAAGCAACTGAGAAAAAAGTGAAAGATGTCCCAGTCTTTCCCTGAATGGGAGATGCCTAACTCCAGTAATTTGTCTGTTATAATTACACTGCATACATTCCACTTTCTTTACTTGAGAAGAAAATGCAGAAAGAACTGCAGTATTCTAAAATAGATCTAACCAGATTCCTTAAATAGTAGAATTAATACATTTTAATCTTTACTTGAAAGGCACTGTAAAATTTTGCTAATGAAACAGTAACACTTTCTCATCATACCTTTGAGGTGTTCAGCATATTTTAGACAATAATCCACAATAACACCAAGATCAATAACAGAGCTTACACTGGACAAAATATAACTGTCTGGAGCATAAGGGTGTTCATAATTATTAAAGGTGAAATGTATCACCATACATTTCTTAATACTGAAATGCATACCATTTTGAGAAGACCAATGCAAACACTAATCCAGAGAGTTTGATGAATTCCGTGATCATCAGTCTTTGTTATACCACTCACCTTGGTATTATTTGCAAATTAACTTTCTTTTTTTTTCTTTTTTTTTTTTTTGAAGAAATCCAGATACAAACAGATCAAAAAGTAAACAGCCCATGGCAGACCCTTGAGGAAAACCAGCAATATATACACTTAGTTTCTGAAAAACAGTTCTTAATTTTGATTTTACAATTTCTTTCCTCAAAGCAGTTTGACACCCATCTATTAATATATGGATTTATATTAAATTGTTTCAACACACACAAGCCACACATGTGCCACAGAATCATAGGTCATTGTAAAGTCAAGATAAATAATATCAACCACAATTCCCTCATCCAAGAAAATAGTAAAATTTTGATAAAAACGTATTAAATTGGTCAGATATGCAGCCAGATCTTAACCCACCTGACAAATGTCAAGCTCCTTCCTGTGGTCTTTCTCTAACAAATATCAAAGGAAATTATCACAACATTTACAACAGCAGGCAAGTAAGACTAATGGATCTAAAACTACCAAGTGAAAATGTACACTGAGACTTATCTACAGGAATCACAAACATCTCCATCTAAATATAAGGAATGTAACAACCCGTTAGGGAATTTTGAAACAGCTCAACTAGGTATGATAGCAAACGGGCAACATATTACATAAGAAAAAAACATTCAAATTACCTGGCCCAGCAGCAGTGTTTTATCTGATAGTGTTTAATGCTCTGTTGATGATAGATGAGATAATTGGACAATCACCCCAAACATTATTGCCCATGACCCATGCTAGAGTACTGTTACTACGAACCCCGTTAAAAATCCTTAGCAAACATACTGGCCAGTTTTTCTGTTTCAGCAATATAGCTACCATCTTCTTTTAAACAAATGTTTGTTACTGAAACTTTTCCAAAACACAGGAAATACATAAATAGAGCCTCCATATTATCCTATGACTTATTAACCAGCCTAATTTCATAATTGCACCTCACTATATTACAAAATCTTCCTTTAACTCTTGAATAATTTGTTTTATTAACAACATTCATAGCTTACTTATACCACTGTCACATCCCTCTTTTCTATTCCTGTATCTGGACTGTCCATCAGAACACCAGGGAGATTGCCTTTTTATAACATCTTTATCAGAAACCAAGGGAGTAAACTTACCAATCAATTTATACAGAAGATCATTAAAAAGGTTCATCTTTCTTTCATAATTTTGTCCTCCATATAATCCCTCCAATGCCAAGCTATTAGACGATGATTAATTGTTGCAAAGTCAGGTTTATAAATGTTCCTAATTTCTTTCAACACATTTGACAGTTTCATAGGTTAACTCATATGATAAACATAAGTGGTTAAAAGCTCCTAACCCTACTTCAGTAATACAGTGACAGACTGTGCCTTGTGGCTGCTTCTGCTAACCCAAATAATGTCAAGTATGTAATCACTTATTGTAGCTCAACACACTATTGAGAATACATTTATTTGACACTGTCCTCAGTTTCTGTGTTCATTTGTTGTAACCTGGTAACTGACACACCAATCAACTCCAAGGTCATTATCATCCCCATCTACCACTTTACATTTGTATTTATTTATCTTTTGTTGACCAGGTTAGTCCTACTTGGCCAGCAGCCACTTTTCAGGGAAGACCCAACGTGGTATTGCTACTACTAGGGAAAATTTGGCCAGGGCACAAAATAACTTCCACAACTCTGTTGAGGAGAGAAAATGAAGCACTTTCTGGAGCTGCTAGGTGACACCAGAGGGCTTCATTGCAGTTCCATGAATTCCAAGATGAAAGAGAGTGCATCAGAAATGGAGAGTGGAGTAGAAAAACACTTACTGAAAAAATGATGATGGGATGAAATAACTGTTATAGAGTTGGAAACTGGAGGATTGGAGACTCGAGTGCTGACAGATTTGATGAACCAGACAAAGCCAAAGGAAGGAGATGAAGCACAATGGAGTGACATGGTGGAGAGAGTATTACAGGAAGAAACTGAGAGGTTGGACAGAAGCAAAAGATGGTGAAGGGAAAAGACTGGAGGTATTATTGGCTGGTGGAGTAGCCAATTTTAAGAGTTTACCTCTGAAACAGGGATTTTTTGTTACAAGAAAAAAGAAGTTATGCAGATGCAGTAATTCAAGGAAGAATGGAAGATGGAACTGAGAAGGGACAAAGATTTTCAGTTTCTCAACAGCCACAGAACAGATGACCAGTGGTAGGAATAAAAAGTAAAAGCAATGGCAATGTGATCAGGTATTACATTATCAGTAGTAGTATTTTGCAACTAGAGTTTGCATTTATTTATTTATTTGTTTATTTATTTATGTATTTTTATTTATTTATTTATTTATTTATTTGACAGGCAAGTCTGACTGGGCCAGAAAGTGCCCATTTTCAGCAGATGCCCCAGGAGAAAAGTTCTACAATCACAATCTTTCAAAAATCAATTACAGATATTTTAAATAACAAAGTATCCTGCTATGCTAGAAAACAAAGCAGTCATGTAATGAAAAAAACATGGAACATATGTTTCATAGTAGAGTGCAATGAGAAACAATAACATGAGCTGGAAAAATATGTAAGAAAAAACTAATTGGTGATTATTTGTTACATAGATTAGTATGCGATAAATGAGATCTGAACAAATCTAATAAAATATTTAAAAGGGATATCAGAGATTACATTATTTAAAACAGTGAGGGGAAATTGAGTGATGTATGAGAAATGATGTTTTTATTATGGTTATAGAAGGAAGATAGATGAAGAGAAAAGGAGATTATAAGAAGAGGGCAGGGTAGGTTGTCTTCAGGTAGCTTAGATGACAAAGGGAGGAAAGAGAAAGAAGTTGAGGAAAGGTCTGCAGAGATGAAGCAGATAAGGTAAGGTAGTGGGAAAAACGAATGAAGTGTGGTGGAGTAGGAAGGTGGAGACAGTTATGCAATGGGAAAACAAAAGAAAGGAGTGGAGCAGGAGGTTGGAAAAAGTTATGAGATGTGACTTAGGTTGAAGGAAGAGAGTGAAGTATAGTGAGTAAGTTGAGCCAGGATTGGCACAGGATCAGGGCCATGATTTTGTAAATTATTCTTTTAGGGAGTATTTAAAGGTGGGTAGGTTAGAAATGATTCTGGTGTTTAGAGGTAATGAGCTCCATTTTTTGCTACTGAATATGAATATATAATTTGTCCAGGAGATTTATTTGGTTTATTTATAATGAGAAGTTATTTGCCTTCTGATCTGAAAGTTCTTCTAGGGAAATGTATGTTGATTAAAGGGGTAAGAGCTGGTCAGGCAAATGGTTTGTGTATGATTTTATGTATTGTTATAAGTTGAATGAAGGAGAGGTGGAGGGAGAGTTCCAGCCAACTAAGGGTATACAGAGCCAATATAAGTAGTGCACTATATTTCACAGTTGTGTATTTCTGCTTTATAGCTTTTAAATAGGAACATGAGGCACCTAACAGGAGATATGTCTAGGTATGCAAGTCTGGGATTACTGCGATGAAGGGTTACAAATTTTAGAAGGACAAGTAGAATGCCTATCTCAGTTACTTCCCACTCTTTGATACACAACATACAATCTGTAAATGTAACATGTAAGGACTTTAGAACAAACAGCTTAAGTTTTAACATAGATATAACAAAACTAGGCAATTACCCAACTCTTTTCACAAACAAAAACGTCTCAAATTTCTAACAGCTGACAAGACCAGCCAGTAACTGTGCTGTTCATAACTATAAAATCAGGTACTACAACTGAAACCTTCAGCAGAAGCCAGTAGAAACATGGTAATATATATGCTAAAGATTTGCAGCAGAGAAAAAAAAAACAACACTTAACCAGATGGCAACACATTAGAAACTTACTTGTTGTAACTGAGCTGTTCATAAAGCAAAATGTTAGGTGCATTCGCTAAATCCTACAGCAAAAAGCCAGCAGAAATTTGTTAATATATTTGCTAGACATTAACAGCAGAAAGACAACAGCCAGTTTGTAACACAGTAGAAACTATTTGTAATTATTTCTAGTACAAGGTTGAACCATATCTCTGAAATGTACCACATTATGAGGAAAGTTCCTCATTTAGGATCTTAAAAAGTTTGTTTCTCGAACGTTCACATTGAAAAAGTTTGTCACACATTCAGCGTTAGCATTTTTTTAACCTTTATCTATGATAAATAGAAATTCATCATATTAATTCAGAGAAAGGGTTATTCTTTAAGTAAAAATATCACATTTAACCATCCTTTGAGCTTTCTAGTTAAAGGTATTAGCAAGCTGTTAATACATGTTCCACGTTTTGCCCATTTGTTCCACATTATGAAAGGTCAGCATTCTTCATTTTGGAGCTGGAAGGTTGAGAGCTATGGGCTGAACCAAAATGAAATAATAAATTGTTTCTGTTAAGAAATTCAAAAATGCAATGTACCTTACTGTAGCATGAAGCAGCTGGAGAGAGAGGAGTTCACTTGGGTCATGGGGTGGAAAAGTGATTTTGAGTGTGGAGGCACAAAGAAAAAGTAGCTGCAGAACAAATGAGATGAGGGGGAGGGCCAGTCATGTACTTCAATGGAATGCAGTTACTCCCCCCACAGATTCCACCAAAAACAATCAATGAGGTAGAATGTTTATGGATACAAAGTCAAGGTCTGTGAACTCTAAACACTTGATGTTTGACATTAAAGACATAAGAACATTAATTAATTTGGGAGCTGAAAATGTTTGTGAAGTGGTATTCAAAAGCCTTACCTTGCTGGAAAAATGTAATGGAAAAGAAAAATACTGTAGATAATGGAAATACTAATTATTTCAGAGATTTGGAATAAAACAAAATGAAAATAAACAAATGTGCAGATTAGGACTTCAGATATTGATGAGCATGGGTTGAAACTGTTTATCTCCTTGACTATATAGTAAATATGTAAAGTTAAAAAATGTGATGAAAAAATGTAGGGACTGGGGGTAGAAAAGTATGGGTAAAATGAATGTTAAGGATGGGAAAATTCAATGTAGTTCATATGCAATAATTGTGAATGGTCAGAGAGGATTTATTAGGTATTGGGGATGTGTTATTTATGAGGGGATGAAAATCTTTCAGTCCAAGACTGTTACAAATGAAGGTATGGACAATGTGGGAGAGGGAACATTTAGTAAAAAGATTATAAGGCTGCTTGTAGAGAATGTAAAGGATGTGGACACTTCTAGTTTGAGTGTCTCATATTTTAAAACAAAAAGAAAAGAGTGGATAAAGAGAAAAGCTCAGAAGAAAGACAAACAGTAGAAATACTACTACAGAACATGATAAAAAAGAAGGTAGTGTGGAGAAGGGTTATTTAAGATTGGTTAAACAATGAAGTAGTAATTAGAGAAGAAATAGTTCAGAATGAGGATATTAACATACCAGAAGAGAACAGATTTGCAATTTTAGAAGGTGAATGGGAAGAAGTGAAAGAAGAGCAAGACAGTGAAAAACCAGTTGGTGGGAGACTTAGAAAAAGGAAAAGAAAAATGAGAGCTGGAAGGAAAACATTAAAGGATGATATAGGAATTTTAGCATTAAATATAAAAAGCATTAGAAATTATATAAAAGAACACAATATATGCCTGGAACAGTCAACTGAATAACAAAAGTAACACCAAACTCTGTTCACATACTCCACACGTAACAGCACTGAACACCAACCGATAATCCAATATTTCCATTTATTAATAAAATAATAAAATTGTATAAAATTACAAATTCTTATACATATGAGTTAAGCGCTTTCATCTACTCTAAGAAGACTTCATCAGAACAAATGTTTGTTACTACAGCTGGCTTAAATACAATCATCAGCCAGTCTCCTCCTTTAATTCATTACAATTAAGTGAAGTAATCATAGATTAACTGCATAATTTAAAAAGGAAAAAATGATAAGAGAATGAAATATTATGCAAAGATCATATAACAAGTCCATTTTATAAAATACTGGACACAGTGGTGGGTAAATATAAGCAGAAGTATAAAAAGTATATTTAGAAATGGAAAGAAGAGTAAAAAAGAAATAAGATGAAATGTAAAGGTACTTTACAGAATTATAAGAAACAAAAAGAGCAAGGAAGTGACAAAATAAGGTAAGCAGAAAAACAGATGTATATAAAAAATAATAAAAAAGTAAAAATGATGTTACATATTACTTTTTTTTGAAAGGAAAGAAAGAGGATGTTCCCCTTATTTAGAAATGAAGTAAAAATGAGCACTCATCCATGTAACTACTTAATTGAATAAACTACCTGGAACTTTAGCTAGGCATCCTTATTCTTTACACAGGAAGGGTATCAGTGGCAGAGTCTTCTACATCTGCTAGCTAAAGTGATTTTTATCTGGACTAATCTTTTGTACTCTCTATCTTTTTTCTAAAGTTGGTTAAATGAAGGGAAATGATTGTAGAGCAATTAATAAATAAGAATGAGTGACTGGTAAAAATCAGGAATGCATAATGTAACTTTTCTTTAGAAAATAAAGAAGTTAACAAGAAGAATGAGGGGGCCAGAGCCTGAATGGCCAACTGGTAGCAGCAGCTTTTTTGAGCTCCACAAAACTATACTAAAATACAAGAAAATACTTACTCTAGCCTAACAAAAACTTAATATTTTTGTTAACTAACTTCAAATCTACAAATATACCAACTTTGAAGTGAATTCATCAATATTTTCCTGTCAAATTACATAGGAGATTATCTCATCTGTGTGAAATTGAACAACTCAAAGAATTCCAATTCTGAGTCCTCACTGAAAAAGGAGATCCAATTGATGTCAACTACTCTTCATGAACTATCTCTAAAAATTGGCAGATTTACAGTCAACCTAGAGAACCTCAAAGAAAATTGCCAAAAACAAACCGATGTCCTTAAGGAAATTCTGCAACAACAGCAAACTAAAATAATGGACATTGAAACATCACTCACTGACATCAATGGGAGGCTTAAGGAAGAGGAGAGCCTATGTGAATTCCTTTTGCAACAAAATACTTGGTTAATCAACAAACTAGATGACGTGGAGAACAGAGAAAGGAGAATCTTCGCTTTCCCTGAAAAATTAGAAGGTGAGGACATTATTTTATTCTTAAATTCTTGTCTTCCTGAAATACTAGATTTAAAAGAAGGCCTGTCTAATGGAATTCCGAGAGCACATAGGGCTGCAGGAAAAACAATCCTTTCCTCACCTACTGCACTTCCTAGATCTATAGTAGTCAAGTTTCTATCATATCTGGACAATGATCTAATACTCAAGTTAGCATGGAGGAAAAGCCCTATAACATACAAACAAAATCAAATAAGATTCGATAATAATTATTCTTCAAGAGTTTTAGAACTAAGAAAGAAATCCTGTCCTCTGTTGAGATTTCTTAAACAAAATAAAATAAAAGTTCAACTTGTTTATCCAGCAAAAATCCAAATTTTCCACACAAATGACTTCGGAACTTTCAACAACATTGAATAAGCAACCTCCTTCATCAAAAACAATAACTTAATTACCATCCCTGAATAAATGAACTGGGCAACATCTTCCAACCTGAAAAGATCTTCTGAAAAGAATAACTGGTTGGATGTGAGAAAGAAGAAACAAAAAAAATGAACTCAAAAATACTGATGTTACCAAAGCTCTCAAAGCATCAACTAAAATATGAGCTTCTCTTTTAAAAGCAACAAAAATATATATGTATTTTATCCATTTTAATCATACCCAGTTTAGAAATCTGATTCATCTGTCCTGTTATCATATACTACAGATATCACTACTGTCAGTTTAATAGTACTTTACCTTGATAATTTTGGTTTGTTTTTTTTTCTCCTTTTCTCTTTCTACTTCACTTCTTAGTAGCTTTATTGAATATCACTAGTCTTTATATATAATTTTCTCACTCTTCCTAAAACTTATTAGGTTATAAAGTTAAATGGGGGGTTTGTCTTATGTGAATCTATGAGGTAGTTTGGTGACTTGAAATTGTTATATGTTCATAAGAGAGTGTTTTTGCTTGTTTACCATTCTGGGGGGGGGGGGGAATAAAGTCCGTGCTTTTGTTACATGTTTTTTTTTCATGTCCGTTATTGTAAAAAAAAAAAAAAAAAAAAAAAAAAACTGACCTCTGTTTAATTAATGGAATATTCAAATTCCGTTTCCTTTGACAATCTTTCACCCAGAATACCCGCGTGCTAATCACTAGCATTTTTCCTTCTCACAGTATGTGCATTTCTACATGTCATGGTCCCTCTCGGTCTGGCTCCCTTTTGATAATCATTTCCAAAGCAATGTGTAGCATTAAAAGCACTGTTGCTATGACGAAACTAAACCTACATGCTTACAGTTACTTAAGCCCCCTTGTAGCCTTAAGCTTGATATCTTAGTAAAAAGTTATTATAGCTATTTTAGCCTTATTCCCAATTTTTTAGTAGTTAATAGGTACTGGACTGTTGTTTGTCCATAGAGACTTGCAGAGTCACATAAGGAACGTGTCTACGTGTAATTTCGTATTTCCTCAATTGGGTCTCTCTCCTGTAAAAAGGAAATAAACAGAAACAGAAAAAGACTAACAAAAACTTGTTTAAAACTATTTATACTTTTGTATTCTCCTGGAAACTTGAGATTCTAGTTTCCCCTTTTGATTGGTATGTAAAGTTTATTTACTTCACTTAAATTCAGTTAGTGTAGAAGTTATAGGTGCATAGTGCTTGTCAGGAAAGGCTTGATTAGATGCTGAAAGTGCATGCGTTGAACAGCTTAATGACAAGCTTCAAATGCGCACTCTCTATAGTTGGATTTTACAGTGTAAATCAAATAAATAATACAGCAAATGCCTTACAGTATTGGGGACGTTGGGGGGAACCTGCTTGCTTCAGTCGCATCTAATAGTCTTATAACTAAGTTAATGATGTCCTTTTCAGCAATTTAATACATGAGATTTGAGTATGAAGTGGGAACAGTGAAAAACACATAAAAAAAAAATCAGAATATCTGTTTAACATTTAAATGTAGCTACATTTGGGATCTCTGAGTTATTAGTACTGACTTCACTCCTGAAGAGTAAGAAATTAGCATAATCTATGCCTTAGTCCAGTAAGCTCTGAGATGTACTACTCTGAGTTTAAATTGCTTATTCACCATACTTTAAAGTTCTTGATTGTAATGTATATTGGTTGTTTACAGCTCAGGGTGTAGTGGACTGTGAAGTTGTCTCTTAGTCTGCTGTCTACCTTCTGATTGAGAATGTGTTGATATGCCAGGAGGTTTGGCAGTGAAATACATATACTTGTCCTTGCTAGTCTCGTTCAAGAGTTTTGGAAGTAATATATAAAAAAAATTAATAAATAATAAAAATACTGTTAATTTGTCCCTTTATATCTGCTGTGCCACTTAAAGCATAAAGTTTTGGATTACAACTTGCGACCTTCTTAGTTACTACTTGCCTGTTGTGCAGTCTCTATATATATATAATATAGAAATCTAAAGCATTGCAAAGTTATGTCAACAAGTTAAACACTTGGGTGAGAGAGTTACAGATATAAAAATACATGTAATTACATGGAAAAGATGAGTGTGAGAATTTCCAACCATCCTGGTGTACACTCCCTGTCCAGTCTGTTCTGGAGACACTTTTATCCCCACTTTTCTCCAGCTCACCATTAATTCTAGCTGTGATGACTTCCTTTCTAATCATCCATTCTCTTGTAAATTATCTCATATTCACTTGATGATGTTTTTCAATTATGATAAATTAATCTCATATAGCATAATCCTTGTTTGAATTGGCTTTTTTTAATAGTAACATGGGTCATCTTTGTACAATAATTCACCTGATGAGCTTCATATAATTTTATTGTTGAAACAGATTTCCTCCAACATTTCAATGTTTTTACTAAACCAGTTATTAAACACTGGTGTAAAGAAAACTTTTATAAGTTTAATTTGATTAATATGTTTGACTCATTTATGTGTGATTAACACTAAACTGGGACAAAATATAGAGTCATTGGCCCATGAGGGATTTAGATGAACATTTTGCTAATACTATATATATTAGTCATTCTCTATTTCTTGAAGATGGAAGAGAAAACAGAGACTGTGAAGAAATGGCATGCTTATTCTGGCAAATGTCTTCATGATGGTCCCTATCTGATGCTTACTTGAATAATTCTTGACTGAGAATGAAGAAAATTATGGGTATTTCGCAGCAAGCGAAGCACTGGCATCTTGTTCAAGAAACATGATACCAGGCATAGAAATATGCCCACTCAGTTAGGGGTTTGGGAGTGATTTTTCCAGTAATTTGTTTGCATGATGCTATTGCCTAGCCATCAAAGATTGACTGTCTTAAACTTATCCTCTTTTCTAGATTCCAGGGCTGTGACATCTGGTCAAATATAAGTTTGAAATACTTTTATAATATAATTACGGCTTGGTTTATGAATCTCCTGCCATTACAGATTCAAGAGAGAAAAAGCCCTAAGATATTAATATTAAATATACCTAAAATTGAGACTTTTCCTAGATATTACATGCCATTTACATTCATATTTCCCCCTCTCTGTTTGAATAATTCACTAGATAATTGTGTTCAAACAATGTTCATTAGTTGTTCATCTGGAAGTCATAAATACTTACATGTCATACCAAATACTGACTCATTGCACTAATGAATCCGGTGTATATGCTTCACCACAATAAGTTTCAGTTAATGTTTAAGGACATAATTAGTTACCTCACATATCTTTCATTTGTCTATTACAGTAGAGATGACCTTGTCTCAAGGTTTTAGAACTGTCAAATTTAAACTGTTAATTTTTCTTTATTTCTAACTCTAACTTTAATAGCCAGACATTGAGGGCCTTTATACTCTCTCCAGCTACATTTATATTATTACTCATGATAAGTCAATTACTATACTTAAAAATGTTATGGACAATCTGTTGCATGCTAGTCAAAGTGAATTGTTACAACCCCATCTGATTATTACTACTTGCCTATAACAGAATATAGGTTTAATACATATAGTTTAGCAAATATGCTTCTTTGATTTTCCAGATATGTATAAAAAATGAATGGAAATTATTATTCTTATCTTCTTGCTAAGCTACTTATTTCTCTTTTGATTAACCTTGAAACTAGCAAATACTTCACAAGGAATTCTTTATTTGTAATTTGTATGTTTGCTATCTAATGTACTCTATATTTTCACAATAGACATAGGTCATTGAAAACTTAAGTGAGATTTACATTCATTTCCTTCTTTGAATTGTAATAATCTTATATAAATAGTTAACCAAAAATAGAAACTGTTATCTTTACTTCAAGTAACATAACTTCTCCTAGAGCTTCTATTTAGAGCTCATTTGCAACAATATTCTCTTGTCTGTCATGAGGGATAATCTGATAGAATATTTCTGTTCTTTCAGATTAGGAGTGTATTTCACTCCATGTTGGTTAGTGGGATTCATTAATTTTTTGGATATTTATACTCAATCATTTTTCATTATCTTTTCTTCTATTATATTGGCCTAAATCTAGTTATTTCTTTCAGCCTTTATGAGGAAGAATTAATCTGATTATATTGTTCAATACCAACATTAAAAAAAAGTTACGCACCCTTTAGAATTGAAAATATTGGAATATGTCTCAAATATTAATCACCTCACAAGTAAAGTATTAGATGGATTTAACATTACTATCTCTAAATGTTAACGGATTAAATAATCCAAGGAAAAGAGCTAATCTTCTAAGATCTCTAAAATTAAACAAAGCACAACTTGTATTTATCCAAGAATCTCATTTCAAATTAAATGACAATTTCACCTGGAACCTAATAACCAAAAAAACATCCTTGCTTCCCATCTAACTGCTCTGTTACCTTTAAAAGCTTGTTATTGCATTTTTTCTGTACCTGCACTTTAAAAGTGGTTTTTGTGTGAATTTAACTGTTTAAGCTGCCCACTCAAGCATGCTAGCCTGTGTAAAGCATTTACAGTGCTTTCCTGTTAATTTCTGCTACTGTTCTGCAAAAAAGAAAAAAAATCCTTGTTTCCCACCTTTGCTGAGCTAGAAAAGTCCATATTTCACATTTTCCTGAATTCTGGGCTTTGGTTTAAGTTCCTGTGTTGTCCATATCCTTAATCGGATAGGAGGAAGCTTCTCTGTTCACCAGTCAGAGTGGGGAGCTTTGAGCAGCCTATCGTAACCTGGAGGAGTGGTCTCAGCCCCAAAACTAGTTGATTATTGGCTGTTTTGGGCTAATTCTAGCGTTTTCAAGTTCCCTGCATTAAAACCAGCTTTTGCATGGTTTTACACTTGTTTCTGTCTCAGCACAGCTCCTTGTGGTCCTGCAGAGTAATACAAGCAGCAGAGAGACGAAAAAGAGTGACTTTTACCAGATAAAGTATTTTTCTCTGCCTTTGCATTAGCGACTGCTTATTCTCATCAAAAATTGAGTTTCTAACTGCTCTGTTACCTTTAGAACCTTGTTATTGCATTTTTTCTGTACCTGCACTTTAAAAGTAATTTTTGTGTTAATTTAACTGTTTAGGCTGCCCACTCAAGTGCGCTAGCCTGTGTAAAGCATTTACAGTGTTTTCCTGTTAATTTCTGCTACTGTTCTGCAAAAAAGAAAACAATTTCCTTGTTTCCCACCTTTTCTGTGCTAGAATAGTCCAGATTTCAGGTTTTGCTGAATTCTGGGCTTTGGTTTAAGTTCCTGTGTTTCCCATATCATTACATGGATAGGAGGAAGCTTCTCTTTTCACCAGTGAAAGTGGGGAGCTTTGAGCAGCCTATCTGAACCTGAAGGAGTGGTCTCAGCCCAGAAACTAGTTGACTATTGGCCATTTTGGGCTAATTCCTAGCTCATTTAAGTTCCCTGCCTTAAAACCCGCTTTTCCATGGTTTTGCGCTTGTTTCCGACTCAGCACAGCTCCTCGTGGTCCTGCAGAGTGGTACAAGCAGCAGAGAGATGAAAAAGAGTGACTTTTACCAGATAAAGTATTTTTTTCTCTGCCTTTGCAGTAGCGACTGCTTATTCTCGCCGAAAAGTGAGTTTCTACCTGCTCTGTTACCTTTAAAAGCTTGTTATTGCATTTTTTTGTACCTGCACTTTAAAAGTCATTTTTGCGTTAATTTAACTATTTTGGCTGCCCATTCAAGTGCGGTAGCCTTTGTAAAGCATTTACAGTGGTTTCCTGTTAATTTCTGCTACTGTTATGCAAAAAAGAAAATATATATATATATATATATATATATATATATATATATATATATATATATATATATCCTTGTTTCTCGCCTTTTCTGAGCTAGAATTATCCAGATTTCAAGTTTTGTTGAATTCTGGGCTTTGGTTTAAGTTCCTGTTTTGCCCATACCCTTACTTGGATAGGAGGAAGCTTCTCTGTTCACCAGTGAGAGTGGGGAGCTTTGAGCAGCCTATCTGTCCCTGGAGGAGTGGTCTCCTCCCAGAAAGTAGTTGATTATTGGCTGTTTTGGGTTAATTCCTAACTCTTTCAAGTTCCCTGCCTAAAAACTCACTTTTGCATGGTTTTGCACTTGTTTCTGTCTCAGCACAGCTCCTCATGGTCCTGCAGAGTGGTACAAGCAGCAGAGATATGAAAAAGAGTGACTTTTACCAGATAATGTATTTTTTCTCTGCCTTTGCATTAGTGACTGCTTATTCTCACTGAAAAGCAAGTTTCTAATGGCTCTGTTACCTTTAGAAGCTTGTTATTGCATTTTTTCTATACCTGCATTTTAAAAGTAATGTTTGTGTTAATTTAACTGTTTAGGCTGCCCACTCAAGTGCACTAGCCTATGTAAAGCATTTACAGTGTTTTCCTGTTAATTTCTGCTACTGTTCTGCAAAAAAGAAAAATATATATATATCCTTGTTTCCCACCTTTTCTGAGCTAGAATAGTCCAGATTTCAGGTTTTGCTGAATTCTGGGCTTTGGTTTAAGTTCCTGTGTTGCCCATATCCTTACTTGGATAGGAGGAAGCTTCTCAGTTCACCAGTCAGAGTGGGGAGCTTTGAGCAGCCTATCTGTCCCTGGAGAAGTGGTCACAGCCCAAAACTAGCTGATTATTGGCCGTTTTGGGCTAATTCCTAGCTCTTTCAAGTTCCCTGCCTTAAAACCTGCTTTTGCGTGGTTTTGCGCTTGTTTCTGACTCAGCACAGCTCCTCGTTGTCCAGCAGATTGGTACAAGCAGCAGAGAGATGAAAAAGAGTGACTTTTACCAGATAAAGTATTTTTTCTCTGCCTTTGCATTAGCAACTGCTTATTCTCGCCGAAAAGTGAGTTTCTAACTGCTCTGTTACCTTTAAAAGCTTGTTATTGCATTTTTTTCTGTACCTGCACTTTAAAAGTAGTTTTTGTGTTATTTTAACTATTTAGGTTGCCCACTCAAGTGTGCTAGCCTGTGTAAAGCATTTACAGTGTTTTCCTATTAATTTCTGCTACTGTTCTGAAAAAAAGAAAAAAAAATCCTTGTTTCCCACGTTTTCTGATCTAGAATAGTCCAGATTTCATGTGTTGCTGAATTCTGGGCTTTGGTTTAAGTTCCTGTGTTGCCCATATCCTTATTTGGATAGGAGGAAGCTTTTTTGTTCACCAGTGAGAGTGGGGAGCTTTGAGCAGCCTATCTGTCCATGGAGGAGTGGTCTCAGCCCAGAAACTAGTTGATTATTGGCTGTTTTGGGCTAATTCCTAGCTCTTTCAAGTTCCCTGCCTTAAAACCCGCTTTTGCGCAGTTTTGCGCTTGTTTCCGATCAGCACAGCTCCTCGTGCTCCTGCAGAGAGGGACAAGCAGCAGAGAGATGAAAAAGAATGACTTTTACCAGATAAAGTATTTTTTCTCTGCGTTTGCATTAGCGACTGTTTATTCTCACCGAAAAGCTAGTTTCTAACTGCTCCATTACCTTTAAAAGCTTCTTAGTGCATTTTTTCTGTACCTTCACTTTAAAAGTCGTTTTTGTGTTAATTTAACTGTTTAGGCTGCCCACTCAAGTGCACTAGCCTGTGTAAAGCATTTACAGTATTTTCCTGTTAATTTCTGCTAAAGTTCTGCAAAAATGAAAAAAATATATATCCTTGTTTCACACCTTTTCGGAGCTAGAATAGTCCAGATTTCAGGTTTTGCTGAATTCTTGGCTTTGGCTTAATTTCCTGTGTTGCCCATATCCTTACTTGGATAGGAGGAAGCTTCTCTGTTCACCAGTGACAGTGGGGAGCTTTGAGCAGCCTATCTGTCCCTGGAGGAGTGGTCTCAGCCCAGAAACTAGTTGAATATTGTCAGTTTTCGGCTAATTCCTAGCTTTTTCAAGTTCCCTGCCTTAAAACCCCCTTTTGCACGGTTTTGCACTTGTTTCCCACTCACCACAACTCCTCGTGGTCCTGCAGAGTGATACAAGCAGCAGAGAGATGAAAAAGAGTGACTTTTACCAGATAAAGTATTTTTTCTCTGCCTTTGCATTAGCAACTGCTTATTCTCGCCGAGAAGCAAGTTTCTAGCTGCTCTGTTACCTTTAAAAGCTTGTTTTTGCAGTTTTTCTGTACCTGCACTTTAAAAGTTGTTTTTGTCTTAATTTAACTGTTTAGGCTGCCCACTCCAGTGCACTAGCCTGTTTAAAGCATTTACAGTGTTTTCCTGTTAATTTCTGCTGCTGTTCTGCCAAAAAGAAGAAAAATATCCTTGTTTCCTGCCTTTTCTGAGCTAGAATAGTCCAGATTTCAGTTTTATTCTGAATTCTCTGCTTTGGTTTAAAGGAAAACAATGGGATATCAAATCAAATATCTCTACCTGATGTCTCTCTAAAATCCTGTTATGTGATACAGCCTCAAAAAAACATAACCGCAGCTTTAAAAAAAATCCACTATTCTCTTTTACTGCTTAGGCTTCATACTTTTCCGTACTGTTTGACTTTCAGTTTTAAAACCAAGATGAAAACTGTCTAGTCGTCTCTTAAATAATGATGTCACATCTGCCATAGCTCTTGCTGAAGATCCTGGGAGGTTTCCTCCCCCAAAGTGACGTAAACACTGCCTTATTTGCATGCTGTACAGAATCCCTGTGATCCTCCCACATTGTGATGTCAACACTGCCTTTCCCAGCCCACTGTTAACCTAATAAATGGACTAGGTGCTGTGTGGAACTCCTTTTCTGTGTTAGCAAATCTGGTCGACTCTATTCATGTGAAGGACTTCTTCTTCACCAGCGTTTTGCTACTTCATAAGTAAGGTAAGTCTTATTACTTATTACTTCTTAATAGTGTATCCTAAATGTAATCTGTCCCTGTTTCTATGCCTCCGTAGCCCTTATATTGTGTCCTCCCAAGTTTTTAATTGCACATTAGTGGAGTTAATCTTTTTATGTTTGTAAGGGTGCCACGTGCTTCCCTTTTGCAGCTGCATTTTTAGCTTAGCCTACTTATTTTCGTTTTGATCCAGGGTTTATATTTCCCTGGTTATGTTTAATGCTGGTGTCTTTTGTATTCTTGAGTCGGCCTGTGTTTCTGTGCTTGCTGCCTTTGGGTTTCCTTCTGAAGTAAGTGTATTGCTGCTTGTAGTAATTGTATTACTGTCTAGTGTTTTTAGTTGCTTGCTGGTGTTTTTTAAAAACTATGCTGTATTTGTAGCTATATTTGGTTTTCTTTAGTTGATGCCTTGTGCTTCGCGATTGTGGTTGCTGGTGTGTTTTTTTTAAAAACCTTGCTGTATTTGTAGCTGTATTTGGTTTTCTTTAGTTTGTTGATGCCTCATACTTCGTGATTGCATGCTGCAGATGTTTTGTAATGTTTTCAGCTGTTTGTTTCTGTTGTTGAGCTTCGCGTTTCGGTCTTGTCTTGTTTTTTATTTATTTTTTTAATATTAGTAATCCGTTTTATTGGTTATGCTGCTGGGCTTGCTCCGTTTTATTTGTTATGCTACTGTGCTTGCTCCGTTTTAGTGTGTGTGCCATCAAACCTGCTACCTGCTTGAAACTTTGCCACAGCTGAATAATACCTTTTTTTTTTCCCGTTAGCTGGGTAATGAAATTATTTTAATGTGGACGCTGGAGCCATTAAGCATAAATCTGCAGCCTGTAAACATACTTATGAATAGTCAGCAAGAGGGTGGTAGTAGTCCAGGGGTGGTTTCTGCAGCTATACTTGTTTCATGCAACTAAGCTAAGTGCATTTCTGGGTTCCCATGTAAGATTATTATAGCAGGTAAATATACAGTGATGTAGGCAATATAGAGGTTCAACATTTTGTCCATCAGTATGTGTCCATAGTTTAGAAGTAGCCTCAGACACTTCACAATGCTCAGTTACACATAGAGCGCAGGTTCTTGTAAGATTAATGTCACGGTTGCTATCATATTCTTTGAGCCTGCGTGTTGTTTTTTTAAATTAATGAAAAACGTAAGGGAAATAAGAGAGAAATAGAAGATAGATGGGAAAGGAAATGAGGAATTTTGCTGCTTGTACAAGCACAGCAGCTTAGTCATTGTAAAGCTGCTAAGCAGCATGCCTTGAGTGAGAGTTGCTGCCAATTCCTATTGAAATAATGGAATCAGCATGGCATATATTTTTTTGGCTTTGTTATAAAGTTTGGTAGACAAAATACTATTTCTTTAGTCTGTAAAGTGATATTCTGCCTGTTAATATAACATTTTGTGAGTGAGTATAGCACATAAGCCACTGAGAAGCAAAGTCTGATAAAATCTCTAAGGCTGGTAAGCTTTTCTGATCTCAGTTTTCTGGTAGTGAAGTACATGCCTTGCAACCATTTTTTTTGTGGTCAGGGATAGCACTATCATGGTAAGGGCTCTGAGTGAGAAGAAATAAAATAGGAGGAGGAACTTGCTAAAAAATACAGGTAACATATGTAGTGCCTTCAGCTGGAGGCCTTCTGATGTCCATAGGATACAGCAAGGGGCAAGTGTGTGTGTGTGTGTGTGTGTGGTTGTGTGTGTGTGTGTGTGTGTGTGTGTGTGTGTGTGTGTGTGTGTGTGTGTGTGTGTGTGTGTGTGTGTGTGTGTGTGTGGTGGGGGGGGGCTGCTTACAAGCCAAAGCAGAGTGCTCTCCAGGGTAAAATTAATATTGGCTCAAACAGGTAGACACAAGTTAACTGTAGCTGTTTGCAGACAGTTCAGACCCGGACTGCGCTTTTCCGTTTTTGCCTTTGTCCCACTTCTATGTATGGCTTTGTCCTAATTTCTTGCACTGAGGTTCATAGGTATTTCAGGATCAATTTATCCTTGCTTTTGAACCAGATTTCTCTGCTTGGTTAGTACACTGCTATAAAATGTAAAAATAAAATCTAAATCATTGTAGAAGTAAAGCAGTGTGTGTGTCTGCGTGTGTGTGTATGCACTACCATAATTTTTTTAAAATATTGACTCAAAAAAGCATGTGGGTGCTGTCATGCAAGTCTAAAATATTTCAAGTTTATAGTGCATCATTTGTTAGCTATTTAAACAGGAAGGGAAAATAAGTGGCAGATTGCTTTGCAAAGCAGGGATTATTGCCAGTGCTATGTAGCTTGGTTTTAAATTTGACAGGAGTAGTGCAACAAAAAGTCTCCCACTGTAAGGAGGAAAAGGCTGACAAGCAAACAGTACATTACTCTGGTCACCTGCTGTGACGAGCTGTCAATCACATGCAGATAATGGGTCAAATTACCCTTGGCTCTTTGACAGCTAGGGAAGGTAGGTGTGAAGTGGGAGGGGAGATTCCTTGAAGAGCTAGATTTCAGCCTTCACAAAAGAAAGCAATTTAGCATTTCTAAGATGAAAAAGCTAGAAAATGCACCTTTCAGTTCTGTTCTGTAGCATTTGCACTGCTTGTGTTTTAAGTGGTCATTGAAAAAGGATAACATTTTAACCAAAAGTAGGGGATTTTAAGACTGCAGTGAATGCCTGTTAAGTCAATGAAGTGACAGCAGCTTAAGGCAAAACGTGGCAGATCTGATGCAATTTTGTGGAGACAAATAATGCATTCTGGGATACTTAGAGGCAGAGTAAACAGTCTGATTTTTTTCAATATGCCAGACCCCATGTGGTCAGAGTCAGAAATTGCATCTAAAAATATCTAAAAAGCTCAAAATAGTCTCAGAGTGCTATTAAAATGTAGGAAACATTAAACCACAATGAAATTAATATGTTTTTTGAGTCTGAGGGTGCGGTTGTCCTTTAAGTTCCTGTGTTGCCCATATCCTTACTTGGATAGGAGGAAGCTTCTCTGTTCACCAGTCAGAGTGGGGATCTTTGAGCAGCCTATCTGTCCCTGGAGGAGTGGTCTCAGTCCAGAAACTAGTTGATTATTGGCCGTTTTGGGCTAATTCCTAGCTCTTTCAAGTTCCTTGATTTAAAACCCGCTTTTCCGCACTTTTGCACTTGTTTCCAACTCAGCACAGCACCTTGTGGACTTGCAGAGTAGTACAAGCAGCAGAGAGATGAAAAAGAGTAACTTTTACCAGATAAAGTATTTTTTCTCTGCCTTTGTATTAGCGATATGCTTATTCTCGCCGAAAAGTGAGTTTCTAACTGCTCTGTTACCTTTAAAAGCTTGTTATTGCATTTTTTCTGCACCTGCACTTTAAAATTCGTTTTTGTGTTAATTTAACTGTTTAGGCTGCCCACACAAGTGTGCTAGCCTGTGTAAAGCATTTACAGTGTTTTCCTGTTCATTTCTGCTACTGCTCTGCAAAAAAGAAATATATATATATATATATATATATATATATATATATATATATATATATATATATATCCTTGTTTCCCACCTTTTCTGAGCTAGAATAGTCCAGATTTCAGGTTTTGCTAAATTCTGGGCTTTGGTTTAAGTTCCTGTGTTGCCCATATCCTTACTTGGATAGGAGGAAGCTTCTCTGTTCACCAGTCAGAGTGGGGAGCTTTGAGCAGCCTATCTGTCCCTGGAGAAGTGGTCACAGCCCGAAACTTTTTTCTCTGCCTTTGCATTAACGATTTGCTTATTCTCGCCGAAAAGCGAGTTGCTAACTGCTCTGTTACCTTTACTTTACCAGTGTTTTCCTGTTAATTTCTGCTACTGTTCTGCAAAAAAAAGAAAAAAAAATCTTTATTTCCCACCTATTCTGAGCTATAGTCCAGACTTCAGGTTTTGCTGAATTCTGGGCTTTGGTTTAAGTTCTTGTGTTGCCCATATCCTTACATGGATAGGATGAAGATTCTCTGATCATCACTGAGAGTGGGGAGCTTTGAGCAGCCTATCTGTCCCTGGAGGAGTGGTCTCAGCCCAGAAACTAGTTGATTATTGGCTATTTTGGTCTAATTCCTAGCTCTGTCAAGTTCCCTGCCTTAAAACCCGTTTTTGCGTGGTTTTACACTTGTTTCTTTCTCAGCACAGCTCCTCGTGGTCCTGCAGAGTGATACAAGCAGCAAAGAGACAAAAAAGTGTGACTTTTACCAGATAAAGTATTTTTTCTCTGCCTTTGCATTAGTGACTGCTTATTCTCAATGAAAAGCGAGTTTCTAACTGCTCTGATACCTTTAGAAGCTTCTTATTGCATGTTTTCTGTACCTGCACTTTAAAAGTCATTTTTGTGTTAATTTAACTGTTTAGGCTGCCCACTCAAGTGTGCTAGCCTGTGTAAAGCATTTACAGTGTTTTTCTGTTAATTTCTGCTACTGTTTTGCAAAAAAAAAAAGGAAAAAAAGTATTCTTGTTTCCCACCTTTTCTGAGCTAGAATAGTCCAGATTTCAGGTTTTGCTGAATTCGGGGCTTTGGTTTAAGTTCTTGTGTTGCCCATATCCTTACTTGGATAGGAGGAAGCTTCTCTGTTCACCAGTGAGAGTGGGGAGCGTTGAGCAGCCTATCTGTCCCTGAAGGAGTGGTCTAAGTCCAGAAACTAGTTGATTATTGGCCGTTTTGGGCTAATTCCTAGATCTTTCAAGTTCCCTGCCTTAAAACCTGCTTTTGCACAGTTTTGCACTTGTTTCCAACTCAGAAGAGCTCCTCCTGGTCCTGCAGAGAGGTACAAGCAGCAGAGAGATGAAAAAGAGTGACTTTTACCATATAAAGTATATTTTCTCTTTCCTTTGCAATAGCGACTGCTTATTCTCACCGAGAAGCAAGTTTCTAACTACTCTGTTACCTTTAAAAGCTTATTATTGCAGTTTTTCTGTACCTGCACTTTAAAAGTCATTTTTGTATTAATTTAACTGTTTAGCCTGCATTAGCGACTGCTTATTCTCGCTGAAAAGTGAGTTTCTAACTGCTCTGTTACCTTTAAAAGCTAGTTATTGCACTTTTTCTGTACATGCACTTTAAATGTCGTTTTTGTGTTAATTTAACTCTTTAGGCTGCCCACTCAAGTGTGCTAGCCTATGTAAAGCATTTACAGTGTTTTCCTGTTACTTTCTGCTACTGTTCTGCAAAAAAGAAAAGAAAAAAAAGTATTCTTGTTTCCCACCTTTTCTGAGCTAGAATAGTCCAGATTTCAGGTTTTGCTGAATTCTGGGCTTTTGTTTAAGTTCCTGTGTTGCCCATATCCTTACTTGGATAGGAGGAAGCTTTTCTGTTCACCAGTGAGAGTGGGGAGCTTTGAGCAGCATATCTGTCCATGGAGGAGTGGTCTCAGCCCAGAAACTAGTTGATTATTGGCTGTTTTGGGCTAATTCCTAGCTCTTTCAAGTTCCCTGCCTTAAAACCTGCTTTTGCGTGGTTTTACATTTGTTTCTGTCTCAGCACAGCTCCTCATGGTCCAGCAGAGTGGTACAAGCAGCAGAGAGACGAAAAAGAGTGATTCCTAGCTCTTTCAAGTTCCCTGCCTTAAAACCCACTTTTGCACAGTTTTGCACTTGGTTCTGACTCAGCACAGCTCCTCGTCATCCTGCAGAGCAGTACAAGCAGCAGAGAGAGGAAAAAGAGTGACTTTTACTAGATAAAGTATTTTTTCTCTGCCTTTGTATTAGCGACTGCTTATTCTCGTTAAAAAGTGAGTTTCTAACTGATCTGTTACCTTTAAAAGCTTGTTATTGCATTTTTTCTGTACCTGCACTTTAAAAGTCGTTTTTGTGTTAATTTAACTGTTTAGGCTGCCCACTCAAGTGTGCTAGCCTGTATAAGGCATTTACAGTGTTTTCCTGTTAATTTCTGCTACTGTTCTGCAAAAAAAGAAAACAATTTCCTTGTTTCCCACCTTTTCTGAGCTAGAATAGTCCAGGTTTCAGGTTTTGCTGAATTCTGGGCTTTGGTTTAAGTTCCTGTGTTTCCCATATCATAACATGGATAGGAGGAAGCTTCTCTTTTCACCAGTGAGAGTGGGGAGCTTTGAGCAGCCTATCTGAACCTGAAGCAGTGGTCTCAGCCCAGACACTAGTTGAATATTGGCAGTTTTCGGCTAATTCTTAGCTCTTTCAAATTCCCTGCCTTAAAACCTGCTTTTGCATGGTTTTGCACTTGTTTCCGACTCACCACTACTCCTTGTGGTCCTGCAGAGGGGTACAAGCAGCAGAGAGATGAAAAAGAGTGACTTTTACCAGATAAAGTATTTTTTCTCTTTCCTTTGCAATAGCGACTGCTTATTCTCACCGAGAAGCAAGTTTCTAACTACTCTGTTACCTTTAAAAGCTTATTATTGCAGTTTTTCTGTACCTGCACTTTAAAAGTCATTTTTGTATTAATTTAACTGTTTAGCCTGCCCACTCAAGTGTGCTAGCCTGTGTAAAGCATTTACAGCATTTTCCTGTTAATTTCTGCTACTGTTCTGCAAAAAAGAAAAAAAAAATCTTTCTTTCCCACCTATTTTGAGCTAGAATAGTCCAGATTTCAGGTTTTGCTGAATTCTGGGCTTTGGTTTAAGTTCTTGTGTTGCCCATATCCTTACATGGATAGGAAGAAGATTTTCTGTTCATCACTGAGAGTGGGGAGCTTTGAGCAGCCTTCTTCACCTGGAGGAGTGGTCTCAGCCCAGAAACTAGTTGATTATTGGCTGTTTTGGGCTAATTCCTAGCTCTTTCAAGTTCCCTGCCTTAAAACCCGCTTTTGCGTGGTTTTACATTTGTTTCTGTCTCAGCACAGCTCCTCATGGTCCAGCAGAGTGGTACAAGCAGCAGAGAGACGAAAAAGAGTGATTTTTACCAGATAAAGTATTTTTTCTCTGCCTTTGCATTAGTGACTGCTTATTCTCAATGAAAAGTGAGTTTCTAACTGCTCTGATACCTTTAGAAGCTTCTTATTGCATGTTTTCTGCACCTGCACTTTAAAAGTCATTTTTGTGTTAATTTAACTGTTTAGGCTGCCCACTCAAGTGTGCTAGCCTGTGTAAAGCATTTACAGTGTTTTTCTGTTAATTTCTGCTACTGTTTTGCAAAAAAGAAAAGGAAAAAAGTATTCTTGTTTCCCACCTTTTCTGAGCTAGAATAGTCCAGATTTCAGGTTTTGCTGAATTCTGGGCTTTGATTTAAGTTTCTGTGTTGCCCATATCCTTACATGGATAGGAGGAAGCTTCTCTGTTCACCTGTCAGAGTGGGGAACTTTGAGCAGCCTATCTGTCCCTGGAGGAGTGGTCACAGCCCGAAACTAGCTGATTATTGGCCGTTTTGGGCTAATTTCTAGCTCTTTCAAGTTCCCTGCCTTAAAACCCGCTTTTGAGTGGTTTTGCGCTTGTTTCTGACTCAGCACAGCTCCTTGTGGTCCAGCAGAGTGGTACAAGCAGCAGAGAGATGAAAAAGAGTGACTTTTGCCAGATAAAGTATTTTTCTCTGCGTTTGCATTAGCGACTGGTTATTCTCACCGAAAATCGAGTTTTTAACTGCTCTTTTACCTTTAAAAGCTTGTTATTGCATTTTTTTCTGTACCTGCACTCTAAAAGTAGTTTTTGTGTTAATTTAGCTGTTTAGGTTGCCCACTCAAGTGCGCTAGCCTGTGTAAAGCATTTACAGTGTTTTCCTATTAATTTCTGGTACTGTTCTGAAAAAAAGAAAAAAAATCCCTGTTTCCCACCTTTTCTGAGCTAGAATAGTCCAGATTTCAGGTTTTGCTGAATTCTGGGCTTTGGTTTAAGTTCCTGTTTTTGCCCATATCCTTACTTGGATAGGAGGAAGCTTCTCTGTTTACCAGTGAGAGTGGGGAGCTTTCAGCAGCCTATCTGTCCCTCGAGGAGTGGTCTCCTCCCAGAAAGTAGTTGATTATTGGCTGTTTTGGGCTAATTCCTAGCTCTTTCAAGTTCCCTGCCTTAAAATCTGCTTTTGCGTGGTTTTGCACTTGTTTCTCTTTCAAAACAGCTCCTCGTGGTCCTGCAGAGTGGTACAAGCAGCAGAGACACGAAAAAGAGTGACTTTTACCAGATAAAGTATTTTTTCTCTGCCTTTGCATTAGTGACTGCTTATTCTCACTGAAAAGTGAGTTTCTAACTGCTCTGTTACCTTTAGAAACTTGTTATTGCATTTTTTTCTGTACCTGCACTTTAAAAGTAATTTTTGTGTAAATTTAACTGTTTAGGCTGCCCACTCAAGTGCGCTAGCCTATGTAAAGCATTTACAGTGTTTTCCTGTTAATTTCTGCAACTGTTCTGCAAAAAAGAATATATATATATATATATATATATATATATATATATATATATATATATATATATATATATATATCCTTGTTTCCCACCTTTTCTGAGCTAGAATAGTCCAGATTTCAGGTTTTTCTGAATTCTGGGCTTTGGTTTAAGTTCCTGTGTTGCCCATTTCCTCACTTGGATAGGAGGAAGCTTCTCTGTTCACCAGTCAGAGAGGGGAGCTTTGAGCAGCCTACCTGTCCCTGGAGGAGTGGCCACAGCCCAAAACTAGCTGATTATTGGCCGTTTTGGGCTAATTCCTAGCTCTTTCAAGTTCCCTGCCTTAAAACCTGCTTTTGCACAGTTTTACACTTGGTTCTGACTCAGCACAGCTCCTCGTCATCCTGCAGAGTGGTACAAGCAGCAGAGAGATGAAAAAGAGTGACTTTTACCAGATAAAGTATTTTTTCTCTGCCTTTGTATTAGCGACTGCTTATTCTCGTTGAAAAGTGGGTTTCTAACTGCTCTGTTACCTTTAAAAGCTTGTTATTGCATTTTTCTGTACCTGCACTTTAAAAGTAATTTTTTGTGTTAATGTAACTGTTTAGGCTGCCCACTCAAGTGCAATAGACTGTGTAACGCATTTATAGTGTTTTCCTGTTAATTTCTGCTACTGTTCTGCAAAAAAGAAAATAATTTCCTTGTTTCCCACCTTTTCTGACCTAAAATAGTCCAGATTTCAGGTTTTGCTGAATTCTGGGCTTTGGTTTAAGTTCCTGTGTTTCCCATATCATTACATGGATAAGAGGAAGCTTCTCTTTTCACCAGTGAGAGTGGGGAGCTTTGAGCAGCCTATCTGAACCTGAAGGAGTGGTCTCAGCCCAGAAACTAGTTGAATATTCGCAGTTTTCGGCTAATTCCTAGCTCTTTCAAGTTCCCTGCCTTAAAACCCACTTTTGCATGGTTTTGCACTTGTTTCCAACTCACCACAACTCCTTGTGGTCCTGCAGAGTGGTACAAGCAGCAGTGAGATGAAAAAGAGTGACTTTTACCAAATAAAGTATTTTTTCTCTGCTTTTGCATTAGCGACTGCTTATTCTCGCCAAGAAGCAAGTTTCTAACTGCTCTGTTACCTTTTAAAGCTTGTTATTGCAGTTTTTCTGTACCTGCACTTTAAAAGTCATTTTTGTATTAATTTAACTGTTTAGGCTGCCCACTCAAGTGCGCTAGCCTGTGTAAAGCATTTACAGTGTTTTCCTGTTAATTTCTGCTACTGTTCTGCCAAAAAGAAGAAAAATATCCTTGTTTCCTGCCTTTTCTGAGCTAGAATAGTCCAGATTTCAGTTTTTTCTGAATTCTGGGCTTTTGTATAAGTTCCTGTGTTGCCCATATCCTTACTTGGATAGGAGGAAGCTTCTCTGTTCACCAGTCAGAGTGGGGAGCTTTGAGCAGCCTATCAGTCCCTGTAGCTTTGGTCTCAGTCCAGAAACTAGTTGATTATTGGATGTTTTGGGCTATTTCCTAGCTCTTCCGAGTTCCTTGACTTAAAACCCACTTTTCCATGGTTTTGCACTTGTTTCCAACTCAGCACAGCTCCTCGTGGTCTTGCAGAGTGGTACAAGCAGCAGAGAGATGAAAAAGAGTAACTTTTACCAGATAAAGTATTTTTCTCTGCCTTTGCATTAGCGATTGCTTATTCTCGCCAAAGCATTTTTTCTGTACCTGCACTTTAAAATTCATTTTTGTGTTAATTTAACTGTTTAGGCTGCCCACTCAAGTGTGCTAGCCTGTGTAAAGCATTTACAGTGTTTTCCTGTTAATTTCTGCTACTGTTCTGCAAAAAAGAAAAAAAATTCTTTCCAACCTATTCTGAGCTAGAATAGTCCGGATTTCAGGTTTTGCTGAATTCTGGGCTTTGGTTTAAGTTCTTGTGTTGCCCATATCCTTACATGGATAAGAGGAAGTTTCTCTGTTCGTCACTGAGAGTGGGGAGGTTTGAGCAGCCTATCTAAACCTGGAGGAGTGGTCTCAGCCCAAAAACTAGTTGATTATTGGCTGTTTTGGGCTAATTCCTAGCTCTTTCAAGTGCCCTGCCTTAAAACCCGCTTTTGCGTGGTTTTACACTTGTTTCTGTCTCAGCACAGCTCCTCGTGGTCCTGCAGAGTGGTACAAGCAGCAGAGAGACGAAAAAGAGTGACTTTTACCAGCTAAAGTATTTTTTCTCTGCCTTTGCATTAGTGACTGCTTATTCTCAATGAAAAGCAAGTTTCTAACTGCTCTGATACCTTTAGAAGCTTCTAATTGCATGTTTTTTGTACCTGCACTTTAAAAGTCATTTTTGTGTTAATTTAACTGTTTAGGCTGCCCACTCAAGTGCGCTAGCCTGTGCAAAGCATTTCAATTGTTTTTCTGTTAATTTCTGCTACTGTTCTGCAAAAAAGAAAAGAAAAAAAAAGTATTCTTGTTTCCCACCTTTTCTGAGCTAGAATAGTCCAGATTTCAGGTTTTGCTGAATTCTGGGCTTTGGTTTAAGTTCCTGTGTTGCCCATATCCTTACTTGGATAGGAGGAAGCTTCTCTGTTCACCAGTGAGAGTGGGGATCTTTGAGCAGCCTATCTGTCCCTGGAGGAGTGGTCTAAGTCCAGAAACTAGTTGATTTTTGGCTGTTTTCGGCTACTTCCTAGCTCTTTGAAGTTCCCCGCCTTAAAACCTGCTTTTGCACAATTTTGCACTTGTTTCCAACTCAGCAGAACTCCTCCTGGTCCTGCAGAGTGGTACAAGCAACAGAGAGATGAAAAAGAGTGACTTTTACCAGATAAAGTATTTTTTCTCTGCGTTTGCATTAGCGACTGCTTATTCTCACCAAAAAGCAAGTTTCTAACTGCTCTGTTACCTTTAAAAGCTTGTTATTGCATTTTTTCTGTACCTGCACTTTAAAAGTAGTTTTTGTGTTAATTTAACTGTTTAGGCTGCCCACTCAAGTGTGCTAGCCTATATGTAAAGCATTTAAAGTGTTTTCCTGTTAATTTCTGCTACTGTTCTGCAAAAAAGAAACATATATATATATATATATATATATATATATATATATATATATATATGGATCACCTTCAGATGCCCGAAACGCCAAACCGCCGAAACACAAATCACCGACACCAAAAGACCGACAACAAAAAATACCGACAATGCAAAACACCGAATACCATTACACCAACACACTACACGTAAACAACACAGTACACTACATAACATATCCACTAGCCCTAACCCAAACCCTAACCCTAAGGTCCGACACTACCGCACACTTACCCTACCTGCACCCTAACCCTAACTCACTTACCCACTCCTAACCCCAAGATCTGACACTACCGCACACTTACCCTACCTGCACCCTAACCCTAACTCACTTACCCACCCCTAACCCCAAGATCCGACACTACCGCACTCACCCTACCTGCACCCTAACCCTAACTCACTTAACCCACCCCTAAACCCACAGTCCTCACTATCGCACACACACCCCTACCTGCACCCTAACCCTAACTCACTTAACCCACCCCTAAACCCACAGTCCCTCACTATCGCACACTTACCTGTCCGCTCCCTAACACTAAATCCCTCACTCTATCGTACACTTACCGAGTCCGTCCGGCTCTCACCTTGTCGGTCATCTGCGTTGTCGGTGTTTTCGACCCGTCGGATTCCGTGTCGGTGAAATGCGATTTCGGGCATCTGAAGGTGATCCACATATATATATATATATATATATATATATATATATATATATATATATATATATATATCTGTGTTTCCCACCTTTTCTGAGCTACAATAGTCCAGATTTCAGGTTTTGCTGAATTCTGGGCTTTGGTTTAAGTTCCTGTGTTGCCCATATCCTTATTTACATAGGAGGAAGATTTTCTGTTCACCGGTGAGAGTGGGGAGCTTTGAGCAGCCTATCTGTCCAAGGAGGAGTGGTCTCAGCCCAGAAACTAGTTGATTATTGGCCGTTTTGGGGTAATTCCTAGCTCTTTCAAGTTCCCTGCCTTAAAACCTGCTTTTGCACAGTTTTGCACTTGGTTCTGACTCAGCACAGCTCCTCGTCATCCTGCAGAGTGGTACAAGCAGCAGAGAGATGAAAAAGAGTGTCTTTTACCAGATAAATTATTTTTCTCTGCCTTTGTATTAGCGACTGCTTATTCTCATTGAAGAGTGGGTTTCTAACTGCTCTGTTACCTTTAAAAGCATGTTATTGCATTTTTTCTATACCTGCACTTTAAAAGTCATTTTTGTGTTAATTTAACTGTTTAGGCTGCCCACTCAAGTGTGCTAGCCTGTGTAAGGCATTTACAGTATTTTCCTGTTAATTTCTGCTACTGTTCTGCAAAAAAAAAATAATTTCATTGATTCCCACCTTTTCTGAGCTAGAATAGTCCAGATTTCAGGTTTTGCTGAATTCTGGGCTTTGGTTTAAGTTCCTGTGTTTCCCATAGCATTACATGGATAGGAGGAAGCTTCTCTTTTCACCAGTGAGAGTGGGGAGCTTTGAGCAGCCTATCTGAACCTGAAGGAGTGGTCTCAGCCCAGAAACTAGTTGAATATTGGCAGTTTTCAGCTAATTCCTAGCTCTTTCAAGTTTCCTGCCTTAAAACCCACTTTTGCATGATTTTGCACTTGTTTCCAACTCACCACAACTCCTCGTGGTCCTGCAGAGTGGTACAAGCAGCAGAGAGATGAAAAAGAGTGACTTTTACCAGATAAAGTATTTTTTCTCAGCCTTTGCATTAGCGACTGCTTATTCTCGCCAAGAAGCACGTTTCTAACTGCTCTGTTACCTTTTAAAGCTTGTTATAGCAGTTTTTCTGTACCTGCACTTTAAAAGTCATTTTTGTATTAATTTAACTGTTTAGACTGCCCACTCAAGTGTGCTAGCCTGTGTAAAGCATTTACAGTGTTTTCCTCTTAATTTCTGCTACTGTTCTGCCAAAAAAAAGAAAAATATCCTTGTTTCCTGCCTTTTCTGAGCTAGAATAGTCCAGATTTCAGTTTTTTTTCTGAATTCTGGGCTTTGGTTTAAGTTCCTGTGTTGCCCATATCCTTACTTGGATAGGAGGAAGCTTCTCTGTTCACCATTCAGAGTGGGGAGCTTTGAGCAGCCTATCTGTCCCTGGAGGAGTGGTCACAGCCCAAAACTAGCTGATTATTGGCCATTTTGGGCTAATTCCTAGCTCTTTCAAGTTCCCTGCCTTAAAACCCTCTTTTGAGTGGTTTTGTGGTTGTTTCTGACTCAGCACAGCTCCCCGTGGTCCAGCAGAGTGGTACAAGCAGCAGAGAGATGAAAAAGAGTGACTTTTACCAGATAAAGTATTTTTTCTCTGCGTTTGCATTAGTGACTGCTTATTCTCACCGAAAAGCGAGTTTTTAACTGCTCTGTTATCTTTTAAAGCTTGTTATTGCATTTTTTTATGTACCTGCACTTTAAAAGTAGTTTTTGTGTTATTTTAACTGTTTAGGTTGCCCACTCAAGTGTGCTAGCCTGTGTAAAGCATTTACAGTGTTTTCCTATTAATTTCTAGTACTGTTCTGAAAAAAAGAAAAAAAATCCTTGTTTCCCACCTTTTCTGAGCTAGAATAGTCCAGATTTCAGGTTTTGCTGAATTCTGGGCTTTGGTTTAAGTTCCTGTTTTGCCCATATCCTTACTTGGATAGGAGGAAGCTTCTCTGTTCACCAGTGAGAGTGGGGAGCTTTGAGCAGCCTATCTGTCCCTTGAGGAGTGGTCTCCTCTCAGAAAGTAGTTAATTATTGGCTGTTTTGCATTTTTTCTGTACCTGCACTTTAAAAGTAATTTTTGTGTTAATTTAACTGTTTAGGCTGCCCACTCAAGTGTGCTAGCCTATGTAAAGCATTTACAGTGTTTTCCTGTTAATTTCTGCTACTGTTCTGCAAAAAAGAAAAAAAAATATATATATATATATATATATATATATATATATATATATATCATTGTTTCCCACCTTTTCTGAGCTAGAATAGTCCAGATTTCAGGTTTTGCTGAATTCTGGGCTTTGGTTTAAGTTCATGTGTTGCCCATATCCTTACTTGGATAGGAGGAAGCTTCTCTGTTCACCAGTCAGAGTGGGGAGCTTTGAGCAGCCTATCTGTCCCTGGAGGAGTGGCCACAGCCCAAAACTAGCTGATTATTGGCTGTTTTGGGCTAATTCCTAGCTCTTTCAAGTTCCCTGCCTTAAAACCCCCTTTTGACTGGTTTTGCGCTTGTTTCTGACTCAGCACAGCTCCTCGTGGTCCAGCAGAGTGGTACAAGCAGCAGAGAGATGAAAAAGAGTGACTTTTACCAGATAAAGTATTTTTTCTCTGTGTTTGCATTAGCGACTGCTTATTCTCGCCGAAAATCGAGTTTCTAACTGCTCTGTTACCTTTAGAAGCTTGTTATGGCATTTTTTCTGTACCTGCACTTTAAAAGTCATTTTTGTGTTAATTTAACTGTTTAGGCTGCCCACTCAAGTGTGCTAGCCTATATATAAAGCATTTAAAGTGTTTTCCTGTTAATTTCTGCTACTGTTCTGCAAAAAAGAAACATATATATATATATATCTTTGTTTCCCAACTTTTCTGAGCTACAATAGTCCAGATTTCAGGTTTTGCTGAATTCTGGGCTTTGGTTTAAGTTCCTGTGTTGCCCATATCCTTATTTGCATAGGAGGAAGATTTTCTGTTCACCAGTGAGAGTGGGGAGCTTTGAGCAGCCTATCTGTCCAAGGAGGAGTGGTCTCAGCCCAGAAACTAGTTGATTATTGGACGTTTTGGGGTAATTCCTAGCTCTTTCAAGTTCCCTGCCTTAAAACCTGCTTTTGCACAGTTTTGCACTTGGTTCTGACTCAGCACAGCTCCTCGTCATCCTGCAGAGTGGTACAAGCAGCAGAGAGATGAAAAAGAGTGACTTTTACCAGATAAATTATTTTTTCTCTGCCTTTGTATTAGCGACTGTTTATTCTCGTTGAAGAGTGGGTTTCTAACTGCTCTGTTACCTTTAAAAGCTTGTTACTGCATTTTTTCTATACCTGCACTTTAAAAGTCATTTTTGTGTTAATTTAACTGTTTAGGCTGCCCACTCAAGTGTGCTAGCCTGTGTAAGGCATTTACAGTGTTTCCCTGTTCATTTCTGCTACTGTTCTGCAAAAAAGAAAATAATTTCCTTGATTTCCACCTTTTCTGAGCTAGAATAGTCCAGATTTCAGATTTTGCTGAATTCTGTGCTTTGGTTTAAGTTCCTGTTTTGCCCATATCCTTACTTGGATAGGAGGAAGCGTCTCTGTTCACCAGTGAGAGTGGGGAGCTTTGAGCAGCCTATCTGTCCCTGGTGGAGTGGTCTCCTCCCATAAAGTCATTGATTATTGGTTGTTTTGGGCTAATTCCTAGCTCTTTCAAGTTCCCTGCCTTAAAACCTGCTGCATGGTTTTGCACTTGTTTCTGTCTCAGCACAGCTCCTCGTGGTTCTGCAGAGTGGTACAAGCAGCAGAGACACGAAAAAGAGTGACTTTTACCAGATAAAGTATTTTTTCTCTGCCTTTGCATTAGCGACTGCTTATTCTCGCCAAGAAGCATGTTTCTAACTGCTCTGTTACCTTTTAAAGCTTGTTATAGCAGTTTTTCTGTACCTGCACTTTAAAAGTCATTTTTGTATTAATTTAACTGTTAGGCTGCCCACTCAAGTGCGCTAGCCTGTGTAAAGCATTTACAATGTTTTCCTGTTAATTTCTGCTACTGTTCTGCCAAAAAGAAGAAAAATATCATTGTTTCCTGCCTTTTCTGAGCTAGAATAGTCCAGATTTCAGTTTTTTTCTGAATTCTGGGCTTTGGTTTAAGTTCCTGTGTTGCCCATATCCTTACTTGGATAGGAGGAAGCTTCTCTGTTCACCAGTCAGAGTGGGGAGCTTTGAGCAGCCTATCTGTCCCTGTAGCAGTGGTCTCAGTCCAGAAACTAGTTGATTATTGGCCGTTTTGGGCTATTTCTTAGCTCTTCCAAGTTCCTTGCCTTAAAACCCACTTTTCCGTGGTTTTGCACTTGTTTCCAACTCAGCACAGCTCCTCGTGGTCTTGCAGAGTGGTACAAGCAGCAGAGAGACGAAAAAGAGTGACTTTTACCAGATAAAGTATTTTTTCTCTGCCTTTGCATTAGCGATATGCTTATTGTCGCCAAAAAGCGAGTTTCTAACTGCTCTGTTACCTTAAAAAGCTTGTTATTGCATTTTTTCTGTACCTGCACTTTAAAATTTGTTTTTGTGTTAATTTAACTGTTTAGGCTGCCCACTCAAGTGTGCTAGCCTGTGTAAAGCATTTACAGTGTTTTCCTGTTAATTTCTGCTACTGTTCTGCAAAAAAGAAAAAAAAATTCTTTCCCACCTATTCTGAGCTAGAATAGTCCGGATTTCAGGTTTTGCTGAATTCTGGGCTTTGGTTTAATTTCTTGTGTTGCCCATATCCTTACATGGATAAGAGGAAGTTTCTCTGTTCATCACTGAGAGTGGGGAGCTTTGAGCAGCCCATCTTAACCTGGAGGAGTGGTCTCAGCCCAAAAACTAGTTGATTATTGTCTGTTTTGGGCTAATTCCTAGCTCTTTCAAGTTCCCTGCCTTAAAACCCGCTTTTGCGTGGTTTTACACTTGTTTCTGTCTCAGCACAGCTCCTTGTGGTCCTGCAGAGTGGTACAAGCAGCAGAGAGACGAAAAAGAGTGACTTTTACCAGATAAAGTATTTTTTCTCTGCCTTTGCATTAGTGACTGCTTATTCTCAATGAAAAGCGACTTTCTAACTGCTCTGATACCTTTAGAAGCTTCTAATTGCATGTTTTTTGTACCTGCACTTTAAAAGTCATTTTTGTGTTAATTTAACTGTTTAGGCTGCCCACTCAAGTGCGCTAGCTTGTGTAAAGCATTTACAGTGTTTTTCCGTTAATTTCTGCTACTGCTCTGCAAAAAAGAAAAGAAAAAAAAAAGTATTCCTGTTTCCCACCTTTTCTGAGCTAGAATAGTCCAGATTTCAGGTTTTGCTGAATTTTGGGCTTTGGTTTAAGTTCCTGTGTTGCCCATATCCTTACTTGGATAGGAGGAAGCTTCTCTGTTCACCAGTGAGAGTGGGGATCTTTGAGCAGCCTATCTGTCCCTGGAGGAGTGGTCTAAGTCCAGAAACTAGTTGATTATTGGCCGTTTTGGGCTAATTCCTAGCTCTTTGAAGTTCCCTGCCTTAAAACGCGCTTCTGCACAATTTTGCACTTGTTTCCAACTCAGCAGAGCTCCTCCTGGTCCTGCAGAGTGGTACAAGCAGCAGAGAGATGAAAAAGAGTGACTTTTACCAGATAAAGTAATTTTCCTCTGCGTTTGCATTGGCGACTGGTTATTCCCGCCGAAAAGCGAGTTTCTAACTGCTCTGTTACCTTTAAAAGCTCGTTATTTCATTTTTTCTGTACCTGCACTTTAAAAGTAGTTTTTGTGTTAATTTAACTGGTTAGGTTGCCCACTCAAGTGTGCTAGCCTGTGTAAAGCATTTACAGTGTTTTCCTATTATTTTCTGCTACTGTTCTGAAAAAAAGAAAAAAAAAATCCTTGTTTTCCACCTTTTCTGAGCTAGAACAGTCCAGATTTCAGGTTTTGCTGAATTCTGTGCTTTGGTTTAAGTTCCTGTTTTGCCCATATTCTTACTTGGATAGGAGGAAGCTTCTCTGTTCACCAGTGAGAGTGGGGAGCTTTGAACAGCCTATCTGTCCCTGGTGGAGTGGTCTCCTCCCATAAAGTCATTGATTATTGGTTGTTTTGGGCTAATTCCTAGCTCTTTCAAGTTCCCTGCCTTAAAACCTGCTTTTGCATGGTTTTGCACTTGTTTCTGTCTCAGCACAGCTCCTCGTGGTTCTGCAGAGTGGTTCAAGCAGCAGAGACACAAAAAAGAGTGACTTTTACCAGATAAAGTATTTTTTCTCTGCCTTTGCATTAGTGACTGCTTATTCTCACTGAAAAGCGAGCTTCTAACTGCTCTGTTACCTTTAGAAGCTTGTTATTGCATTTTTTCTGTGCCTGCACTTTAAAAGTCATTTTTGTGTTAATTTAACTGTTTAGGCTGCTCACTCAAGTGCGCTAGCCTATATGTAAAGCATTTACAGTGTTTTCCTGTTAATTTCTGCTACTGTTCTGCAAAAAAGAAAAATATATATATATCCTTGTTTCCCACCTTTTCTGAGCTAGAATAGTCCAGATTTCAGGTTTTGCTGAATTCTGGGCTTTGGTTTAAGTTCCTGTGTTGCCCATATCCTTACATGGATAGAAGGAAGCTTCTCTATTCACCAGTCAGAGTGGGGAGCTTAGAGCAGCCTATCTGTCCCTGGAGGAGTGGTCACAGCCTGAAACTAGCTGATTATTGGCCGTTTTGGGCTAATTCCTAGCTCTTTCAAGTTCCCTGCCTTAAAACCCATTTTCGAGTGGTTTTGCACTTGTTTCTGACTCAGCACAGCTCCTCCTTGTCCAGCAGAGTGGTACAAGCAGCAGAGAGATGAAAAAGAGTGACTTTTACCAGATAAAGTATTTTTTCTCTGCGTTTGCATTAGCGACTGCTTATTCTCGCCAAAAAGCAAGTTTTTAACTGCTCTGTTACCTTTAAAAGCTTGTTATTGCATTTTTTCTGTACCTGCACTTTAAAAGTAGTTTTTGTGTTAATTTAACTGTTTAGTTTGCCCACTCAAGTGCGCTAGCATGTGTAAAGCATTTACAGTGTTTTCCTGTTAATTTCTGCTACTGTTCTGCCAAAAAGAAGAAAAATATCCTTGTTTCCTGCCTTTTCTGAGCTAGAATAGTCCAGATTTCAGTTTTGTTTCTGAATTCTGGGCTTTGGTTTAAGTTCCTGTGTTGCCCATATCCTTACTTGGATAGGAGGAAGCTTCTCTGTCCACCAGTCAGAGTTGGGAGCTGTGAGCAGCCTATCTGTCCCTGTAGCAGTGGTCTCAGTCCAGAAACTAGTTGATTATTGGCCGTTTTGGGCTATTTCCTAGCTCTTCCAAGTTCCTTGACTTAAAATCCACTTTTCCATGGTTTTGCACTTGTTTCCAACTCAGCACAGCTCCTCGTGGTCTTGCAGAGTGGTACAAGTAGCAGAGAGATGAAAAAGAGTAACTTTTACCAGATAAAGTATTTTTTTCTCTGCCTTTGCATTAGCGATATGCTTATTCTCGCCAAAAAGCGAGTTTCTAAATGCTCTGTTACCTTAAAAAGCTTGTTATTGCATTTTTTCTGTACCTGCACTTTAAAATTCGTTTTTGTGTTAATTTAACTGTTTAGGCTGCCCACTTAAGTGTGCTAGCCTGTGTAAAGCATTTACAGTGTTTTCCTGTTAATTTCTGCTACTGTTCTGCAAAAAAGAAAAAAAACAATCTTTCCCACCTATTCTGAGCTAAAATAATCCGGATTTCAGGTTTTGCTGAATTCTGGGCTTTGGTTTAATTTCTTGTGTTGCCCATATCCTTATTTGCATAGGAGGAAGATTTTCTGTTCACCTGTGAAAGTGGGAAGCTTTGAGCAGCCTATCTGTCCAAGGAGGAGTGGTCTCAGCCCAGAAACTAATTGATTATTGGCCGTTTTGGGGTAATTCCTAGCTCTTTCAAGTTCCCTGCCTTAAAACCTGCTTTTGCACAGTTTTGCACTTGGTTCTGACTCAACACAGCTCCTCGTCATCCTGCAGAGTGGTACAAGCAGCAGAGAGATAAAAAAGAGTGACTTTTACCAGATAAATTATTTTTTCTCTGCCTTTGTATTAGCGACTGCTTATTCTCGTTGAAGAGTGGGTTTCTAACTGCTCTGTTACCTTTAAAAGCTTGTTATTGCATTTTTTCTATACCTGCACTTTAAAAGTCATGTTTGTGTTAATTTAACTGTTTAGGCTGCCCACTCAAGTGTGCTAGCCTGTGTAAGGCATTTACAGTGTTTTTCTGTTAATTTCTGCTACTGTTCTGCAAAAAAGAAAAGAAAAAAAAGTATTCTTGTTTCCCACCTTTTCTGAGCTAGAATAGTCCAGATTTCAGGTTTTGCTGAATTCTGGGCTTTGGTTTAAGTTCCTGTGTTGCCCATATCCTTACTTGGATAGGAGGAAGCTTCTCTGTTCACCAGTGAGAGTGGGGATCTTTGAGCAGCCTATCTGTCCCTGGAGGAGTGGTCTAAGTCCAGAAACTAGTTGATTATTGGCCGTTTTGGGCTAATTCCTAGCTCTTTGAAGTTCCCTGCCTTAAAACGCGCTTTTGCACAATTTTGCACTTGTTTCCAACTCAGCAGAGCTCCTCCTGGTCCTGCAGAGTGGTACAAGCAGCAGAGAGATGAAAAAGAGTGACTTTTACCAGATAAAGTATTTTTTCTCTGCGTTTGCATTAGTGACTGCTTATTCTCGCCGAAAAGCGAGTTTCTAACTGCTCTGTTACCTTTAAAAGCTCGTTATTTCATTTTTTCTGTACCTGCACTTTAAAAGTAGTTTTTGTGTTAATTTAACTGGTTAGGTTGCCCACTCAAGTGTGCTAGCCTGTGTAAAGCATTTACAGTGTTTTCCTATTATTTTCTGCTACTGTTCTGAAAAAAAGAAAAAAAATCCTTGTTTTCCACCTTTTCTGAGCTAGAACAGTCCAGATTTCAGGTTTTGCTGAATTCTGTGCTTTGGTTTAAGTTCCTGTTTTGCCCATATTCTTACTTGGATAGGAGGAAGCTTCTCTGTTCACCAGTGAGAGTGGGGAGCTTTGAACAGCCTATCTGTCCCTGGTGGAGTGGTCTCCTCCCATAAAGTCTTTGATTATTGGTTGTTTTGGGCTAATTCCTAGCTCTTTCAAGTTCCCTGCCTTAAAACCTGCTTTTGCGTGGTTTTGCACTTGTTTCTGTCTCAGCACAGCTCCTCGTGGTTCTGCAGAGTGGTACAAGCAGAAGAGACACAAAAAAGAGTGACTTTTACCAGATAAAGTATTTTTTCTCTGCCTTTGCATTAGTGACTGCTTATTCTCACTGAAAAGCGAGTTTCTAACTGCTCTGTTACCTTTAGAAGCTTGTTATTGCATTTTTTTCTGTGCCTGCACTTTAAAAGTCATTTTTGTGTTAATTTAACTGTTTAGGCTGCTCACTCAAGTGCGCTAGCCTATATGTAAAGCATTTACAGTGTTTTCCTGTTAATTTCTGCTACTGTTCTGCAAAAAAGAAATATATATATATATCCTTGTTTCCCACCTTTTCTGAGCTAGAATAGTCCAGATTTCAGGTTTTGCTGAATTCTGGGCTTTGGTTTAAGTTCCTGGGTTGCCCATATCCTTACATGGATAGAAAGAAGCTTCTCTATTCACCAGTCAGAGTGGGGAGCTTAGAGCAGCCTATCTGTCCCTGGAGGAGTGGTCACAGCCCGAAACTAGCTGATTATTGGCTGTTTTGGGCTAATTCCTAGCTCTTTCAAGTTCCCTGCCTTAAAACCCGCTTTTGAGTGGTTTTGCACTTGTTTCTGACTCAGCACAGCTCCTCGTTTTCCAGCATAGTGGTACAAGCAGCAGAGAGATAAAAAAGAGTGACTTTTACCAGATAAAGTATTTTTTCTCTGCGTTTGCATTAGCGACTGCTTATTCTCGCCAAAAAGCAAGTTTTTAACTGCTCTGTTACCTTTAAAAGCTTGTTATTGCATTTTTTTCTGTACCTGCACTTTAAAAGTAGATTTTGTGTTAATTTAACTGTTTAGTTTGCCCACTCAAGTGCGCTAGCCTGTGTAAAGCATTTACAGTGTTTTCCTGTTAATTTCTGCTACTGTTCTGCCAAAAAGAAGAAAAATATCCTTGTTTCCTGCCTTTTCTGAGCTAGAATAGTCCAGATTTCAGTTTTTTTCTGAATTCTGGGCTTTGGTTTAAGTTCCTGTGTTGCCCATATCCTTACTTGGATAGGAGGAAGCTTCTCTGTCAACCAGTCAGAGTGGGGAGCTTTGAGCAGCCTATCTGTCCCTGTAGCAGTGGTCTCAGTCCAGAAACTAGTTGATTATTGGCTGTTTTGGGCTATTTCCTAGCTCTTCCAAGTTCCTTGACTTAAAACCCACTTTTCCATGGTTTTGCACTTGTTTCCAACTCAGCACAGCTCCTCGTGGTCTTGCAGAGTGGTACAAGCAGCAGAGAGATGAAAAAGAGTAACTTTTACCAGATAAAGTATTTTTTTCTCTGCCTTTGCATTAGCGATATGCTTATTCTCGCCAAAAAGCGAGTTTCTAAATGCTCTGTTACCTTAAAAAGCTTGTTATTGCATTTTTTCTGTACCTGCACTTTAAAATTCGTTTTTGTGTTAATTTAACTGTTTAGGTTACCCACTTAAGTGTGCTAGCCTGTGTAAAGCATTTACAGTGTTTTCCTGTTAATTTCTGCTACTGTTCTGCAAAAAAGAAAAAAACAATCTTTCCCACCTATTCTGAGCTAGAATAATCCGGATTTCAGGTTTTGCTGAATTCTGGGCTTTGGTTTAATTTCTTGTGTTGCCCATATCCTTATTTGCATAGGAGGAAGATTTTCTGTTCACCGGGAGAGTGGGGAGCTTTGAGCAGCCTATCTGTCCAAGGAGGAGTGGTCTCAGCCCAGAAACTTATTGATTATTGGCCGTTTTGGGGTAATTCCTAGCTCTTTCAAGTTCCCTGCCTTAAAACCTGCTTTTGCACAGTTTTGCACTTGGTTCTGACTCAGCACAGCTCCTCGTCATCCTGCAGAGTGGTACAAGCAGCAGAGAGATAAAAAAGAGTGACTTTTACCAGATAAATTATTTTTTCTCTGCCTTTGTATTAGCGACTGCTTATTCTCGTTGAAGAGTGGGTTTCTAACTGCTCTGTTACCTTTAAAAGCTTGTTATTGCATTTTTTCTATACCTGCACTTTAAAAGTCATTTTTGTGTTAATTTAACTGTTTAAGCTGCCCACTCAAGTGTGCTAGCCTGTGTAAGGCATTTACAGTGTTTTCCTGTTAATTTCTGCTACTGTTCTGCAAAAAAGAAAATAATTTCCTTGATTCCCACCTTTTTTGAGCTAGAATAATCCAGATTTCAGGTTTTGCTGAATTCTGGGCTTTGGTTTAAGTTCCTGAGTTTCCCATATCCTTACTTGGATAGGAGGAAGCTTCTCTGTTCACCAGTGAGAGTGGGGATCTTTGAGCAGCCTGTCTAAAGCATTTACAGTGTTTTTCTGTTAATTTCTGCGACTGTTCTGCAAAAAAGAAAAGAAAAAAAAAGTATTCTTGTTTCCCACATTTTCTGAGCTAGAATAGTCCAGATTTCAGGTTTTGCTGAATTCTGGGCTTTGGTTTAAGTTCCTGTGTTGCCCATATCCTTACTTGGATAGGAGGAAGCTTCTCTGTTCACCAGTGAGAGTGGGGATCTTTGAGCAGCCTATCTGTCCCTGGAGGAGTGGTCTAAGTCCAGAAACTAGTTGATTATTGGCCGTTTTGGGCTAATTCCTAGCTCTTTGAAGTTTCCTGCCTTAAAACCCGCTTTTGCACAATTTTGCACTTGTTTCCAACTCAGCAGAGCTCCTCCTGGTCCTGCAGAGTGGTACAAGCAGCAGAGAGATGAAAAAGAGTGAATTTTACCAGCTAAAGTATTTTTTCTCTGCGTTTCTATTAGTGACTGCTTATTCTCACCGAAAAGTGAGTTTCTAACTGCTCTGTTACCTTTAAAAGCTTGTTATTTCATTTTTTCTGTACCTGCACTTTAAAAGTAGTTTTTGCGTTAATTTAATTGTTTAGGTTGCCCACTCAAGTGTGCTAGCCTGTCTAAAGCATTTACAGTGTTTTCCTATTAATTTCTGCTACTGTTCTGAAAAAAAAGAAAAAAAAATCCTTGTTTTCCACCTTTTCTGAGCTAGAATAGTCCAGATTTCAGATTTTGCTGAATTCTGTGCTTTGATTTAAGTTCCTGTTTTGCCCATATCCTTACTTGGATAGGAGGAAGCTTCTCTGTTCACCAGTGAGAGTGGGGAGCTTTGAGCAGCCTATCTGTCCCTGGTGGAGTGGTCTCAGCCCAGAAACTAGTTGATTATTGGCTGATTTGGGGTTATTCCTAGTTCTTTCAAGTTCCTTGCCTTAAAACCTGCTTTTGAGTGGTTTTGCACTCGTTTCCGACTCAGCACAGCTCCTCATGGTCCTGCAAAGTGGTGCAAGCAGCAGAGAGATGAAAAGGAGTGACTTTTACCAGATAAAGTATTTTTCTCTGCCTTTGCCTTAGCGACTTGCTTAGTCTCACAGAAAAGTGAGTTTCTAACTGCTCTGTTACCCTTAAAAGCTTGTTATTGCATTTTTTCTGTACCTGCACTTTAAAAGTCATTTTTGTGTTAATTTAACTGTTTAGGCTGCTCACTCAAGTGTGCTAGCATGTGTAAACCATTTACAGTGTTTTCCTGTTAATTTCTGCGACTGTTCTGCAAAAAAGAAAAAAAATCCTTGTTTCCCACCTTTTCTAAGCTAGAATCATCCAGATTTCAGGTTTTGCTGAATTCTGGGCTTTGGTTTAAGTTCCTGTTTTGCCCACATCCTTACTTGGACAGGAGGAAGTTTCTCTGTTCACAAGTGAGAGTGGGGAGCTTTGAGCAGCCTATCTGTCCCTGTAGTAGTGGTCTCAGCCCAGAAACTAGTTGATTGTTGGCCGTTTGGGGCTAATTCCTGGCTCTTTCAAGTTCCCTGCTTTAAAACCTGCTTTTGCATGGTTTTCCACTTGTTTCTGACTCAGCACAGCTCTTCGTAGTCCCGCAGAGTGGTACAAGCAGCGGAGAGAGGAAAAAGAGTGACTTTTAAAAGATAAAGTATTTTTTTCTCTGCCTTTGCCTTAGCAACTGCTTAGTCTTGCTGAAAAGTGAGTTTCTAACTGCTCTGTTACCTTTAAAAGCTTGTTATTGCATTTTTCTGTACCTGCACTTTAAAAGTCATTTTTGTGTTAATTTAACTGTTTAGGCTGCCCACTCAAGTGCACTAGCCTGTGTAAACCATTTACAGTGTTTTCCTGTTAATTTCTGCTACTGTTCTGCAAAAAAGAAAAAAGAAATCATTGTTTCCCGCCTTTTCTGAGCTAGAATAGTCCAGGTTTCAGGTTTTCTGAATTATAGGCTTTGGTTTAAGTTCTTGTGTTGCCCATATCCTTAGTTGGATAGGAGGAAGCTTCTCTGTTCACCAGTGAGAGTGGGGAGCTTTGGTCAGCCTATCTGTCCCTGGAGGAGTGGTCTCAGCCCAAAAACTAGTTGATTATTGGCCGTTTTGGGATTATTCCTAGCTCTTTCAAGTTCCTTGCCTTAAAACCTGTTTTTGAGTGGTTTTGCACTTGTTTCCGACTCAGCACAGCTCCTCGTGGTCCTGCAGAGTGGTACAAGCAGCAGAGAGATGAAAAGGAGTGACTTTTACCAGATAAAGTTTTTTTTTCTCTGCCTTTGCATTAGCGACTGCTTAGTGTCGCCGAAAAGTGAGTTTCTAACTGCTCTGTTACCTTTAAAAGCTTGTTATTGCATTTTTTCTGTACCTGCACTTTAAAAGTAATTTCTGTGTTAAATTAACTGTTTAGGCTGCCCACTCAAGTGTGCAAGCCTGTGTAAACCATTTACAGTGTTTTCTTGTAATTTTCTGCTACTGTTCTGCAAAAAAGAAAAAAAAATCCTTGTTTCCCGCCTTTTCTGAGATAGAATAGTCCAGATTTAAGATTTTGCTGAACTCTGCACTTTGGTTTAAGTTCCTGTGTTGCCCATATCCTTACTTGGATAGGAGGAAGCTTCTCTGTTCACCAGTGAGAGTGGGGATCTTTGAGCAGCCTATCTGTCCCTGGAGGAGTGGTCTCAGCCCAGAAACTAGTTGATTATTGGGTATTTTGGGCTAATTCCTAGCTCTTTCAAGTTCCCTTCCTTAAAATCCCGGTTTTCTGCAGTTTTGCACTTGTTTCCGACTTAGCACAGCTCCTTGTGGTCCTGCAGAGTGGTACAAGCAACAGAGAGATGAAAAAGAGTGACTTTTACCTGATAAAGTATTTTTTTCTCTGCATTTGTCTTAGCAACTGCTTAGTCTCGCCGAAAAGCGAGTTTCTAACTGCTCTGTTAGCTTTAAAAGCTTGTTATTGCATTTTTTCTGTACCTGCATTTTAAAAGTTGTTTTTGTGTTAATTTAACTGTTTATGCTGCCCACTCAAGTGCACTTGCCTGTTTAAACCATTTACAGTGTTTTCCTGTTAATTTCTGCTACTGGTCTGCAAAGAAGAAAAAAAAATCCTTGTTTCCTGCCTTTTCTGAGCTAGAATAGTCCAGATTTCAGGTTTTGCTGAATTATGGGCTTTGGTTTAAGTTCCTGTGTTGCCCATATCCTTACTTGGATAGGAGGAAGCTTCTCTGTTCACCAGTGAGAGTGGGGAGCTTTGGTCAGCCTATCTGTCCCTGGAGGAGTGGTCCCATCCCGGAAACTAGTTGATTATTGGCCATTTTGGGATTATTCCTAGCTCTTTCAAGTTCCTTGCCTTAAAACCTGCTTTTGAGTGGTTTTGCACTTGTTTCTGACTCAGCACAGCTCCTCGTGGCCCTGCAGAGTGGTACAAGCAGCAGAGAGTCAAAAAGGAGTGACTTTTACCAGGTAAAGTATTTTTTCTCTGCCTTTGCATTAGTGGCTGCTTAGTCTTACCGAAAAGTGAGTTTCTAACTGCTCTGTTACCTTTAAAAGCTTGTTATTGCATTTTTTTCTGTACCTGCACTTTAACCATCATTTTTGTGTTAATTTAACTGTTTAGGCTGCCCACTCAAGTGTTCTAGCCTGTGTAAACCATTTACAGTGTTTTCCTGTTAATTTCTGCTACTGTTCTGAAAAAAAGAAAAAAATCTTTATTTCCCGCCTTTTCTGATCTAGAATAGTCCAGATTTCAGATTTTGCTAAATTCTGGGCTTTGGTTTAAGTTCCTGTGGTGCCCATATCCTTACTTGGATAGGAGGAAGCTTCTCTGTTCACCAGTGAGAGTGGGGAGCTTTGGTCAGCCTATCTGTCCCTGGAGGAGTGGTCCCATCCCGGAAACTAGTTGATTATTGGCCATTTTGGGATTATTCCTAGCTCTTTCAAGTTCCTTGCCTTAAAACCTGCTTTTGAGTGGTTTTGCACTTGTTTCTGACTCAGCACAGCTCCTCGTGGCCCTGCAGAGTGGTACAAGCAGCAGAGAGTCAAAAAGGAGTGACTTTTACCAGGTAAAGTAATTTTTCTCTGCCTTTGCATTAGTGGCTGCTTAGTCTTACCGAAAAGTGAGTTTCTAACTGCTCTGTTACCTTTAAAAGCTTGTTATTGCATTTTTTTCTGTACCTGCACTTTAACCATCATTTTTGTGTTAATTTAACTGTTTAGGCTGCCCACTCAAGTGTTCTAGCCTGTGTAAACCATTTACAGTGTTTTCCTGTTAATTTCTGCTACTGTTCTGAAAAAAAGAAAAAAATCTTTATTTCCCGCCTTTTCTGATCTAGAATAGTCCAGATTTCAGATTTTGCTAAATTCTGGGCTTTGGTTTAAGTTCCTGTGGTGCCCATATCCTTACTTGAATAGGAGGAAGCTTCTCTGTTCACCAGTGAGAGTGGGGAGGTTTGAGCAGCCTATCTGCCCCTGGAGGAGTGGTCTCAGCCCAGAAACTAGTTGATTATTGGCCATTTTGGGCTAATTCCTAACTCTTTCAAGTTCCCTTCCTTAAAACCTGCTTTTGGGTGGTTTTGCACTAGTTTCTAACTCACCACAGCTCCTCATGGTCCTGCAGAGTGGTACAACCAGCAGAGAGACGAAAAAGAGTGACTTTTACCAGATAAAGTATTTTTCCTCTGCCTTTGCATTAGCGACTGCTTAGACTCGCCGAAAAGTGAGTTTCTAACTGCTCTGTTACCTTTAAAAGCTTGTTATTGCATTTTTTCTGTATCTGCACTTTAAAAGTCGTTTATGTGTTAATTTAACTGTTTAGGCTGCCCACTCAAGTGCGCTAGCCTGTGTAAACCATTTACAGTGTTTTCCTGTAAATTTCTGCTACTGTTCTGCAAAAAAGAAAGAAAAAACAAAAAAATCCTTGTTTCCTGCCTTTTCTGAGCTAGAATAGTCCAGATTTCAGATTTTGCTGAATTATGGGCTTTGGTTTAAGTTCCTGTGTTGCCCATATCCTTACTTGGATAGGAGGAAGCTTCTCTGTTCACCAGTGAGAGTGGGGATCTTTGATTAGCCTATCTGTCCCTGGAGGAGTGGTCTCAGCCCAGAAACTAGTTGATTATTGGCCGTTTTGAGATTATTCCTAGCTCTTTCAAGTTCCTTGCCTTAAAACCTACCTTTGAGTGGTTTTGCACTTGTTTCCGACTCAGCACAGCTCCTCATGGTCCTGCAGAGTAGTACAAGCAGCAGAGAGACGAAAAGGAGTGACTTTTACCAGATAAAGTATTTTTTCTCTGCCTTTGCATTAGCGACTGCTTAGTCTCGCCGAAAAGAGAGTTTCTAACTGCTCTGTTATCTTTAAAAGCTTGTTATTGCATTTTTTCTGTACCTGCACTTTAAAAGACGTTTTTCTGTCAATTTAACTGTTTAGGCTGCCCACTTAAGTGTGCTAGCCTGTGTAAACCATTTACACTGTTTTCCTGTTAATTTCTGCTACGGTTCTGCAAAAAAGAAAAAAAAAAACAAAATAAATCCTTGTTTCTCGCCTTTTCTGAGCTAGAATAGTCCAGATTTCAGATTTTAATGAATTCTGGGCTTTGGTTTAAGTTCCTGTGTTGCCCATATCCTTACTTGGATAGGAGGATGCTTCTCTGTTCGCCAGTGAGAATGGAGATCTTTGAGCAGCCTATCTGTCCCTGGAGTAGTGGTCTCAGCCCAAAAACTAGTTGATTATTGGCCGTTTTGGGCTAATTCCTAGCTCATTCAAGTTCCCTGCTTCAAAACCCGCTTTTGCATGGTTTTGTGCTTGTTTCTGACTCAGTACAGCTCCTCGTGGCCCTGCAGAGTTGTACAAGCAACAGAGAGATGAAAAAGAGTGACTTTTACAAGATAAAGTATTTTTTCTCTGCCTTTGCATTAGAGACTGCTTATTCTCACCGAAAAGTGAGTTTCTTTCTGTTCTGTTACCTTTAAAAGCTTGTTATTGCATTTTTTCTGTACCTGCACTTTAAAAGTTGTTTTTGTGTTAATTTAACTGTTTATGCTGCCCACTCAAGTGCGCTAGCCTGTGTAAAGCATTTACTGTGTTTTCCTGTTAATTTCTACTACTGTTCTGCAAAAAAGAAAAAAAAATCCTTGTTTCCTGCCTTTTCTGAGAAAAAATAGTCCAGATTTCAGGTTTTGCTGAATTATGGGCTTGGGTTTAAGTTCCTATGTTACCCATATCCTTACTTGGATAGGACGAAGCTTCTCTGTTCACCAGTGAGAGTGGGGATTTTTGAGCAGCCTATCTGTCCCTGGAGGAGTGGTCTCAGCCCAGAAACTAGTTGATTATTGGCCGTTTTGGGGTTATTCCTAGTTCTTTCAAGTTCCTTGCCTCAAAACCTGCTTTTGAGTGGTTTTGCACTCGTTTCCGACTCAGCACAGCTCCTCATGGTCCTGCAAAGTGGTGCAAGCAGCAGAGAGATGAAATGGAGTGACTTTTACCAGATAAAGTATTTTTCTCTGCCTTTGCCTTAGCGACTTGCTTAGTCTCACAGAAAAGTGAGTTTCTAACTGCTCTGTTACCCTTAAAAGCTTGTTATTGCATTTTTTCTGTACCTGCACTTTAAAAGTCATTTTTGTGTTAATTTAACTGTTTAGGCTGCTCACTCAAGTGCGCTAGCCTGTGTAAACCATTTACAGTGTTTTCCTGTTAATTTCTGCGACTGTTCTGCAAAAAAGAAAAAAAATCCTTGTTTCCCGCCCTTTCTGAGCAAGAATACTACAGATTTCAGATTTTGCTGAATTATGGGCTTTTGTTTAAGTTCCTGTGTTGCCCATATCCTTACTTGGATAGGAGGAAGCTACTCTGTTCACCAGTGAGAGTGGGGACCTTTGAGCAGCCTATCTGGCCCTGGAGGAGTGGTCTCAGCCCAGAAACTAGTTGATTATTGGCCGTTTGGGGCTAATTCCTAGCTCTTTCAAGTTCCCTGCTTTAAAACCTGCTTTTGCATGGTTTTGCGCTTGTTTCTGACTCAGCACAGCTCTTCGTAGTCCGGCAGAGTGGTACAAGCAGCAGAGAGAGGAAAAAGAGTGACTTTTACCAGATAAAGTATTTTTTTCTCTGCCTTTGCCTTAGCAACTGCTTAGTCTTGCTGAAAAGTAAGTTTCTAACTGCTCTGTTACCTTTAAAAGCTTGTTATTGCATTTTTCTGTACCTGCACTTTAAAAGTCATTTTTGTGTTAATTTAACTGTTTAGGCTGCCCACTCAAGTGCACTAGCCTGTGTAAACCATTCACAGTGTTTTCCTGTTAATTTCTGCTACTGTTCTGCAAAAAAGAAAAAAAATCATTGTTTCCCGCCTTTTCTGAGCTAGAATACTCCACGTTTCAGGTTTTCTGAATTATAGGCTTTGGTTTAAGTTCTTGTGTTGCCCATATCCTTAGTTGGATAGGAGGAAGCTTCTCTGTTCACCAGTGAGAGTGGGGAGCTTTGGTCAGCCTATCTGTCCCTGGAGGAGTGGTCTCAGCCCAAAAACTAGTTGATTATTGGCCGTTTTGGCATTATTCCTAGCTCTTTCAAGTTCCTTCCCTTAAAACCTGCTTTTGAGTGGTTTTGCTATTGTTTCCGACTCAGCACAGCTCCTCGTGGTCCTGCAGAGTGGCACAAGCAGCAGAGAGACGAAAAGGAGTGACTTTTACCAGATAAAGTTTTTTTTCTCTGCCTTTGCATTAGCGACTGCTTAGTGTCGCCGAAAAGTGAGTTTCTAACTGCTCTGCTACCTTTAAAAGCTTGTTATTGCATTTTTTCTGTACCTGCACTTTAAAAGTCATTTCTGTGTTAAATTAACTGTTTAGGTTGCCCACTCAAGTGTGCAAGCCTGTGTAAACCATTTACAGTGTTTTCCTGTAATTTTCTGCTACTGTTCTGCAAAAAAGAAAAAAAAATCCTTGTTTCCCACCTTTTCTGAGCTGGAATAGTCCAGATTTAAGATTTTGCTGAACTCTGCGCTTTGATCTAAGTTCCTGTGTTGCCCATATCCTTACTTGGATAGGAGGAAGCTTCTCTGTTCACCAGTGAGAGTGGGGATCTTTGAGCAGCCTATCTGTCCCTGGAGGAGTGGTCTCAGCCCAGAAACTAGTTGATTATTGGGTATTTTGGGCTAATTCCTAGCTCTTTCAAGTTCCCTTCCTTAAAATCCCGGTTTTCTACAGTTTTGCACTTGTTTCCGACTTAGCACAGCTCCTCGTGGTCCTGCAGAGTGGTACAAGCAACAGAGAGATGAAAAAGAGTGACTTTTACCTGATAAAGTATTTTTTTCTCTGCATTTTCCTTAGCAACTGCTTAGTCTTGCCGAAAAGCGAGTTTCTAACTGCTCTGTTACCTTTAAAAGCTTGTTATTGCATTTTTTCTGTACCTGCATTTTAAAAGTTGTTTTTGTGTTAATTTAACTGTTTATGCTGCCCACTCAAGTGCACTTGCCTGTTTAAACCATTTACAGTGTTTTCCTGTTAATTTCTGCTACTGTTCTGCAAAAAAGAAAAAAAAAATCCTTGTTTCCTGCCTTTTCTGAGCTAGAATAGTCCAGATTTCAGGTTTTGCTGAATTATGGGCTTTGGTTTAAGTTCCTGTGTTGCCCATATTCTTACTTGGATAGGAGGAAGCTTCTCTGTTCACCAGTGAGAGTGGGGAGCTTTGGTCAGCCTATCTGTCCCTGGAGGAGTGGTCCCATCCCAGAAACTAGTTGATTATTGGCCGTTTTGGGATTATTCCTAGCTCTTTCAAGTTCCTTGCCTTAAAACCTGCTTTTGAGTGGTTTTGCACTTGTTTCTGACTCAGCACAGCTCCTCGTGGCCCTGCAGAGTGGTACAAGCAGCAGAGAGTCAAAAAGGGGTGACTTTTACCAGGTAAAGTATTTTTTCTCTGCCTTTGCATTAGCGGCTGCTTAGTCTCACCGAAAAGTGAGTTTCTAACTGCTCTGTTACCTTTAAAAGCTTGTTATTGCATTTTTTCTGTACCTGCACTTTAACCATCATTTTTGTGTTAATTTAACTGTTTAGGCTGCCCACTCAAGTGCGCTAGCCTGTGTAAACCATTTACAGTGTTTTCCTGTTAATTTCTGCTACTGTTCTGCAAAAAAGAAAAAAGAAAAAAATAATCCTTGTTTCCTGCCTTTTCTGAGCTAGAATAGTCCAGATTTCAGATTTTGCTGAATTGTGGGCTTTGGTTTAAGTTCCTGTGTTGCCCATATCCTTACTTGGATAGGAGGAAGCTTCTCTGTTCACCAGTGAGAGTGGGGATCTTTGAGCAGCCTATCTGTCCCTGGAGGAGTGGTCTCAGCCCAGAAAATAGTTGATTATTGGCCGTTTTGGGCTAATTCCTAGCTCTTTCAAGTTCACTGCCTTAAAACCCACTTTTGTAAATTTGTAAATTTTCCATTAGAACCACTTAAACACTCAAGGAAAGCACTCTACTTCCCTCTTACAGTCAAACACTTACTCTAGATTCTCAGTAAATCTTTTTAACTACTCAAACTCTTCAGGAAAGCTCTCTACGTTCCTCCTACAATCCCGCACTTGCCCCAGCTTCACAGTAAATGCAAATAAACTATAAGCACTTACCCCCTTGTACAAAACAGTATTAATAGGCTCCGGATTTTCCCATAAACCAATTTTTAAACTCTCCAGGCATGTCTAAAGCACAGTTTCAGTCATACTCTCCAAAGCTCTCCAAAAAACAGTCCTCTCCAAAGCTAAAAATACAGCGTCTATGGGACCGGACGGAATACCAGGCTGCATCCTGCACGAGCTCCAGGAAGAACTAAACTCCCACTTAAATTAATTATTCCAACTCAGCCTCAAAACAGGTTATATACCCAAGGAATGGCGTACAGCAACAGTGATCCCTCTCCACAAGGGTGGCCCCACAACGGATCCTGGGAACTATTGGCCCATAAGTCTGACTAGCCTAATTTGCAAGGCTATGGAGCATATCATTATGAATCTCATAAACAAAGACATCGTGAACCTCCAGACACTGGACCCTACCCAGTTTGGTTTTGTTAAGGGCAGATCCTGCCTCCTAAACCTGGTTGACTTTTTTGAAACAGTCACCAAAGCCATAGATGAGGGAAAGGCAGTCCACACTGCCTATCTGGACCTCGCTAAGGCTTTTGACACAATACCTCACTCTGGAATCATAAACAAACTACCCAGCTTAAACATCAACCCATATGTCACAAGATGGGTTGCAAACTGGCTTACAGATAGAACACACGTGGTCAGGGTTGAAAATGCCATGCCCGACTCTAAACCTGTTACAAGTGGAGTCCCACAGGGCTCAGTCCTGGGGTCCCTCTTGTTCGGTATATACTTCTCTGAAGTACAGGCCAGCACAAAAGGACTGTGGCTTACCAGGTTTGCCGATGATTGCAAAGTGGGAACCATAATAGACTCCCTGTCCGACACAAGCATCCTCCAAAAGGGTCTTACGGAGATAGATGCCTGGTGTCAAAGCCATGGCCTCAAACTTAATGCCAAAAATGCATAGTCATCCCCTTTGGGAAAAACAAGGTGCCCACTAATTACCACATAGGAAGTAACCCACTAAGTACAGAAGAAGTAATTAGGGATCTGGGGACCCAGGTTGATAGTAACCTCTCCTTTTTCAATTACATTGCCAAAATAGTCAGAAAATCCTTCTATATTACCCATTTTATAACTAAAGGGTTCTTGTCTAGATCTAGAGAGGTCATTGTGCCCCTATACTCATCACTCATCAGATCCATAATTGAGTACAATGCCCCATTTGTGATGTACCTTACTAGGCACCTGCAGCAGCTGGAGAGACCCCAAATGTTCCTTACCAAAAGGATCAGGGGCCTCAAACAGTTGCCCTATGCAACTAGGCTAAAGAAACTGAAGCTCTACTCAGTTGCTTACCGCCTGCTCAGAGGCGACCTCTGCCTGACTTACAAGGCCATGTCTAACCCAGAATTAATGGACATGCTCCACCTTAAAAATACCAAATCCATTAGAACCACATGCTCCTCAGACTTAAACCTCAGCACAGCAATAAATAGGACATGCTGAAGGGACAGATTCATATCCTAAAGGCTTCCCACACTCTGGAATAAAATCCCAATTCACGTAAGACAAAGCCCCTCACTGGCCCTCTTCAAGAGAAATCTTTATGAGTGGATGGGAAACCGTAAGTTGCACCTAGGATCACTCCAGTGGCGCTACTGGACAGAGGCTCTAGAAGTTAAATTATAAGGGTGGAGAGAGCCAAACACATTTTCGGCTAGGCTTATAAATGCCCTAGGGCAGATAGCCTAGAATAAACCTATGAACCTATGAACCTATTATCTCATTCTGCATACAAGAAAAAAACTAGGGGAGTTTTAATACAGTGAAGGAAAAATGTCATTATTCCTCAAATTATTTATAATTATGAAGACAAAGACTTATAGCTTTTGTAATAATAAGATTCAATAATAGAATTTGGGCATTGGTCAATACATACTGGTTTCCTGGTATAGGAATAGGAACAGTTAGAAAATACTTTGAACTCATTAACAAAGTCCATAAGGGTAACTTGATATTTGGAGGAGACTTTAACTGTATTTTAGATAGCTTGGAGACCATTAATAAAAAACATCTTTGTCTTAGAGAGAGTTCTCAAAACCTGGAGTGAGAATTTGAATCTAATTAATACTTACAGATATAAAGATAATAACTCATTACTATTTTCTCAAAGAGATTACAGATTTGACACTCAAACTAGAACTGACAAAATGTACATATCTCAAGATCTGGACATAAAAATAATTAATTTCTCTATAATTCCTTGTTCTTTGTCAGACCATATTTCGCTTATCCTTAAACTTGAAATAGATTTTAAAATTTTAAATTTTTTCCAAAAAGAATACTGGTATATATTACTAGATTAAAACCATTTAAACCTTGGTTAGACTCTAAAATACAATACTTTTTAGAAACCAATCAGCTAGGAAAAACAAACTTAGTAATACTATGAGACACATTGAAGGCCTATCTTCATTGTAGAATTCTTTCATGGTTTAGAAATAAAACAAAAGAATGGGAATCAGAATTACATAATATTCAAAAACAAATCATATATACTAATAATGATGAATCAAAAGAATCACTTACAAAGAAAAAAGCAATTGAAGACTTAAATAAAAATATAATGAAATGTTAACTCATAAAACTAACCTGACTCTAGAAAAATTAAAAATTAATTCATTTTCAATGTCACCAAAACAGTCCCATAATATAGCAATGAGAGTTAAAGGCAAACTACTGAAAATAATATTACAAAATTATACATGAAGGGAGAAATTATAAAGCAGTCTCAGACATTAATGACATCATTGAAGTCTTTAAGTATCATTACACTGATTATCAATCGAATGATAATACGTATTTCAATTAATTCGATTTAGATACAAATTTATTTAACACAAATAGAATTCCAGAAAAATTAAAACTAGATATTCAAAAACAAATCTTCCTTAAGGAAATAGTTGATAAAAATTAAAGAAAACCAAAACAATAAAGCTCCTGGAAATGATGGAATTCTAAATGAATTATACAAGATATTTCCATCTTTGGTTATATCTCTCTATCACAAAACTCTAAATGAGATACAAGCTCAAAACTTAACACCACCTTCATGGAGATACTCATTAATTACTCCCATTTTAAAGGAAAACACTGTAGCTTTTACAGGCCAATTTCACTACTTAATAATGATTTTAAAATTAGTATACTAGTAAACTAGTTAATAGAATCAAAAAATCTTTAATACATATTATAAATGAAGATCAAATAGGATTTCTCTGTAATAGACATACCTATGACAATATCCAAAGAATCATAACTCTTATAGACATCTTAAATAGAGATAACAGAGAAGCCCTTTTAATAGCACTTGACATTGAAAAGGCCTTTGATACATTAAAATGGGATTATCTCTTTAAAGCTTTACAAATTTTTGGTCCCCCCCCCCCACACTTGATATCTTTGATAAAAATATATATATAAATAATCTTGCTTATGTGAAACTTGGCCCTTTTACCTCAGAAGCCATTAAAACCTCCAAAGGCACCAAACAAGGTTGTCCTATGTCCCCTATTTAATTTACTCTTGCAATAGAACTATTTGTGACTGTAATATATCAAGACTCAAAAATAAAAAGTATTGACATATACGGTCGATTTAACTCCTAAATCATGCTTTTTGCAGATAACATCCTACTCACTCTGGGTGTTTCAGAAGAATCTTTACAAGCATTAGATATACAATCCAAAAAATGTTTTCATAGTTCAGGCCTACGTATAAGTGATACAAAATCTAACTACATGATTTGAATAAAAAACATAATACTCATTTAATTCCAAATCATATAATATGTAAAAAAACAAAATGAAAACTCCAGCAAAGCTATAATTTCCACTGAGTGACCTCCCACACCTCTTCTATCAGAGGCACATGGGATATATGCAGATGATCCTTGTGAACATCAGGTGTTTCAGCTCATTGGCAATTCTGAATGCCCATGACTTGTTTCGTCATTTTACTGGACAATTTCAGGCCAATAAAGCCAAAACCCACTAGCTGTGGATATGCATATTTTCTGTGTTTCTAATGCTTAGTCAAACACTCTGCTTGTGCTGTGCTGATGAGGTCAGAACAAGGCCAAAATATGCATATCCACAGCTAGTGGGGTTTGGCTTTGTTGGTCTGAAATTGTCCAGTAAAACGATGAAACAAGTTATGGGCATTCAGAACTGCCAATTGTCTGAAACACCTGATGTTCATAAGGATCATTTGCATATATCCCATGTGCCTCTGATACAAGAGGTTTGGGAGTTCACTCAGTGGAAATTCTTGCTTTGCTGGAGTTTTCATTTTGTTTTTACTGATTGTTTTTTCAGTGACCTTCTCACTCATTGTTCTAAATCATATAATATGGGAACAGGTTGTCTCTATAAATTATTTAGGAATTTCAGTATGTGAAAACATCACTACAACCCTAGCTACAAACTTTAAAAATATTTTATCTATGTTAAAATCGCTTACAGTAAAATGGAATGGGCTATTCCTAAAATCTGAGGACAGATTACAATTAATAAAGATGGTTCTACTTCCAAAAATAAATTACATAGCACAAGCTATTCCTATGTTGCCAAATAAAAAACATCTAAAAGACATTAATAAAATATTATTAAACTTTTTCTGGTTCCCAAAAAGAAATAGTATTGCCTACTGTCATCATATTAGACCTTGGGAATTAGGAGGAATCAACTTCCTGGATCTAGAAACATATAGCAAGGTTTCAAATTTAAAAATAGTTATTAACTGGATATACCTTAATTTTTCCTCTGCTTGGAAAATACTTCATACTACCATCTTTTTAAATAAAAACAAATTAGATCAATTCCAGCATTCATATAAAATTATGCTGGGGCTTGTTAATTCCCTTCAGAATTACAAAAAACTTCCCTAACAAAATCCATAAAAGTATTTTTAATGAATGGGAATTAAAAAACTTAATTTGTTGGCAACACTGTATAAAAAGCTTATCACTACTAGATGTACAACAAATAGGAAATATATTTGATATCCCAACCACAGATTTGCTTGTTCTTCAAAGTATTCTATCTTATGCTCAAGAACTTTGCAGAATAATCAATAGTTATTCCTTTTAAACTGAACCTAAATTAATATTCTTCATACAGGAAATGGTTTATAATACTCATAACTAGACAAATTTAACATAAAAATTATACAAAATCTTAATAAATTATAAAGTTAATCCTAAGCAAAAATGTTGGGACTTCATCACTAAAGGACATGCAATTAACGTATCAATTGAAAGCAAAACTAGTTTGCTGTACTCTACCAAATTAACCGCTAATATACAATCCTGGAAGATTTTCATGTGGAAATTTTTACATAGAGCTTTTTATACTCCTAATAGGATAGCTAAAATAAATCCTTCTTAAAACACTTTATGTTGGAGATGCTCACTAAGATGCAAAGCTGATTGGTCCCACATAATTTATGATTGTAATAAAATCAAAATATATTGGGATGAGATCACTAACTTTCTTCAAGCCATTTTCACAGACACATTTATACTAAGTCATTTTGTTGAATTTAATGAAGTAAATGAAATGCCTACAAATAACCTATACCTCCTCTGGACCATACTAGCAGTTGCTAGAAAGTGTATTACAAGAAAATGGAACTCATCCTCAGAGCCCAATATTGAAGAATTCCTGATTTTACTGCAAGAAACAGCATTACTGGAAATAAAAGTCAAAGAGTCAAGAATTTTTCCTAAAAAATGGAACAACAACCCTTGGAAGAAAATTATTTCTGTTATTGTAACATTAAAGTCTAGCTCTATTTCCTCTCCTAATAGAGAGTGAAGTTGAAATGTTTGTTATTGTGTAACAAAAAAATCATTAATAGATTGTTCTTGTTGTTATTTAGGTCAATTGTAAATATTGTATATAGTTTGTGTTAGAAAAATATGTATTAGTAATATCCATGCTTAGTGCATTCGAGATTTAAAAGGGTTAATACATTTATTCTGTTCACACTGCATGAATCTGCACAAGCTACTAGAGACATTCCAATCCTGTTATGTCATGAAAATATGCGCAGCTATGATCTGCTTATGCTTTGGAAATTAACAGGAAAGCATTTGATTTCTGCTAATGTCATGAAAATAATAATAATAAGTGTTTCATTTCTACTAGTGTCATGAGACTTAACAAAGAGTTATTGATTTTCTGTTTATGCCATGAGAAAGTACACAGTTACTGAAGCTATTGATAATGAAAACAAAGGCTGCTTGAAAGTATAAACCATAGTCAGCATTACTTGTACTTAAGCTAGAAATGTACCTTGAAATGTAACACATATATATTAGAACTGCACAATTGAAGAATAAAAAGTTTGTAGTGGGCTAAAAATAAGCCCCAAGGCCAGGTTGTTTTTCTCAAATGTTTTTATAATCCAGTCATGTCAGCAGGAAATCCAAGTAACATTTTCTATGTAACACATAGTGAGTTTTAAATCTGAACATGTCAGCAGGGAATCTAAGTAACATTTTCTGTAGAGTAATACAGAAAACTGTGTCTAACTACGTCAACCATAGAAAAGTAACATTTCATAGAATTGTATAAAAGTAGCATACTGCTCACTAGTAATTTAGACAAATCCTGTATCTGCATGTTTTGTCTCCTTGCTGCAAGTAATAATGAGCAACATACTTGAACCTTACTTGAATCGGTCTTTGAAGTTTTTTCCTTTGACAGATTGGTCTTTCAGACTGGAACCCTCACTTCGCCTCGGATCAGACGGGCCAGGTGGTTGAAACCGTATGGGCAAGAAACCAAATCGGTTCTTCTTATATGAAAAGCCCTCCGACTGAATTGTCATACAAAAGAGGCCAGCCACTTTCTGATCTGCGACTGAAGGACGGGTCTCTGAATTGGTGATCAATCACGTGAGCTCAGGTAAGGTGAATCTACTTTTTTCTGTTTTCTGTTTTAGATCAGGGATTAGATTTTTATTTTTTTTGTCAAGACTGTATTTTACAAGTCAGGGACAGAAAAGATTACTGTCTTGTCATAGATCAGGAGAAACAGAATAGGTAGGCAGTCATTCTGAAGTGACTATAACAAAATCCGTGGCACCACGTTAAAAATAAGAGAAGTTACGTAATGATCAAAAGGGTAGAACAAAATGGGCAATAATTGCACAAAAAGACCCCAAAATCCACCATTAACAGAAGACGCAAAATACATGTAGTCGCAGCACTGACAACATTAAATATTATTCAAAATGGGTTAATAAATATGAATTCAACGGAAAATTAGAAAAATCCTCGCTTATCAAACTTGTCAAACAGCTCAAAACCGATTCCAAAGGTCGGGTAAAAAAGCAACGCAAATTAGGAATTCCTCAGGTGCACAGGTGGATTGAGGAAGTAAACTGTAGGGAACAAAAGAACAACAATTTAAAAACAATGTTTTTAGATAAGGAGGACAATAACTTAGTAATAGCATCGGCCCCTCCGCCTCCCTTACCAGAATATGAAGCAAGTGAACAGGTTAGTCCACCCCCACGATATCCTGTTGTCACTGAAAATAGAGACATTGTAAAAGTAAAACCACTTATTCGAGATCCCATCGGGACCAGGTCTCGAACACGGGCAGGTAACTCAAATGAAGGCATTGAGTTATATCAAATGGTTAAGAATTCATGATCTATGAGTGAAGAAGAAATATGCCCACTTATAGAAGTACCTAATCCTCAGGCAGGACAAGATGGTCAGGACCCAACTATTTTAGTGTATAGACCCTGGACTCCGGAAGATATCCGGAAAGCCACTGAGGGAATTCCCCATCCAAAAGTTAATTTTAGAAAGTTCTCAGAAGATTTACAAGGAATGAGGCTGAGTTATAACTTAAATGGAGAAGAGGTAGAAAAAGTAGTTTGACAAATTGTGGGGCCAGATTAGCAAATGATTAGTGGCAACTGGAATCCCTGTGATGCTGCACACAGGCCCCTCCCACATAGTAGTGCAGAACTAGACAACAGAGTAAAAGGTCTCACAGACCGCATCTCTGAAAAATGGAAGCCTATGGCAGACTGGACTTGCATTAATCAATGCATCCAACAAGAAGGTGAAACTATTGACCGGTATTATGCCAGACTATTAGAATGTTTTAATAACCACTGTGGAATGCAGGTTCCTGAAGATCAAACACAAGATTCCCCATATGAACAGCAGTTAAAGAATGCATTTTTAAAAGGCAGTATTGCACCCATAAGCAGTTTTATTACAAAACACAGGGTAGACCATCATACAAGCAGGTTACAGTCATTACTTGAATATGCTTGGCATGCCGAAAGGCATTTTAATAGCAAAAAGAAAAATAAAGCTCGGGTATTTTCTGTAGAAGATGGAGCAGAAGTTTGTGTAGTACTGTCCGGGAAAAAGGGCAGAAAAAATGTACAGGGAAACAAACAATCTGATCAGCGATCAGAAGACTTTGAAGGGCGAAAGAAAAAGGGTGAATGTTTCAAATGCGGTAAAAAAGAACACTTGGCAAGGGATTGCAGGAAAAACAAGAAGGCAACCATGGAAGACAAGGAGGGTGAGGACTGACTATATGGTAGTCAGGAATCACTAGAAGGGGATAGCAGAGAATGGACAAAAGAGAATGTGATAGAGGGAGTAGAGGATGTGACAGAAGAGATAGAGGAAGTGCAAGAAATTAGTGACAGTGAAGAAAATGAAATATTAGACCTAGCTTTATTGAGCCTGGAGCTCTATTTAGCAGACACAAAACCAGAAGTTACACTCTTGGTAGTAGGGAGGGAAGTCAATCTTGTGTGACTCAGGGGCATCACAAACCCTGATACATCCCTCCAAGCTACCAGAAAACACAGAGTCACCTGATTACATACTGGTAAAAGCAGCTAATGGACAGCTGTATCGGGAGCCCCTCTCCCGTGATATTGCAATAACTGATCCAGTTTCAGGATTGACTCAGAAAAGCAAAATTGTTGTTTCTGCAACATGCCCAGTAAACCTCTTGGGCAGAGACCTCATGCAGCTATTTGGAATAGCAGTAGTCCCAACTATGCAGGGTATGGAAGCACAGCGACAAATTGATACCTTTGCAGTGCAATCGGAGGGTGAAATGTTTTATTGGTACAGCCAGGACTTGGTTCCGACTGGTCCAGGGACTGTGACCAAAGAGTTAATGAATGTAGCCATCAGCAAGTTCCCCTCCCTTGACATTGATAAGCAACACCTGTTGCACTGTACCCTGTATTATTGTAACACACCAGGACCTGACAGGGAATATGAGCAAGAATTGTTTAAAAATCATGCAAACAGATTGATATTACGTAATCTGTACTGGGACACAGAAGGGAACAGTGTAGCCAGCTGTTCATTGTCCCAGGAGTTCTTTACACTTTATAAATCTAATTGATTACCACATGTTAGCTTAACCAAGAACAAAAACATAGAATGGGCAGACCTAGGAGAAAAAGTCACGAAATGGGAGAAACAGACAGAATTAGAACTGTCAGAACAGGGAATACAAATAAAGAAGTTGAACTGGATAACTCAGACCCACCCAGCCGTACACTTGCAGTCTAGCAAGGACAGCTGATTAGCACTCCTATTAAAGGAGGAAGAAAATGCCTTACAAAATATACCAAAAACTCTCTGGTCAACAGGAAAGTCAGATGTAGGACTTATTCGTACAGCGGGACCAGTTACTATCACATCAAACTCAGCATTTAGACCACAGAAAAGACAGTATCCCTTAAGAAAAGATGCAGAGGTAGGGATAAAGCCTATTATAGCAGCCTTACTTAAAGGGGGGATAAAAAAGCAAATGGAGAATGACGTATGGTCCAAGATTTACAAGCTGTAAATGACGCAGTAATACCAAGGGCACCTACGGTGCCAGACCCACACACCCTGTTGAATGATTTAAAACCTCAACAGAAGTATTTTTCTGTGGTAGACATCAGCAATGCGTTCTTTTCGATACAGATACACCCTGACAGCCAGTATTGGTTTGCATTCACATTTCAGGGGAAAAAGTATACATTTACGCGACTACCACAGGGATATTGTGAAAGTCCAACAATATTCTCACAAGAAATGGCAAGCAACTTGGTGGGATTTACCCCACCAAGTGGCAGTCCGATTTTACTTTATGTTGATGACATCTTGCTGGCGGCCCCCACCCAGCAAGATTGTAAAGAAGATACCATAACGCTATTACGATTTTTAGCCACTGAAGGACATAAGGTAAACAGAAATAAACTGCAGCTTTGGAAAAAATAAGTCAAATATCTAGGATATCTGATATCCAAGGAAGGTAGAACATTAGATGAGGACAGAAAAGTAGCAATTTTGCAAGCACCAAAACCCACTACCAAGAAGGAAATGATGTCCTTCCTGGGTACAACTAATTTTTGCCGGAGTTGGATTCCAAACTATGCCTTGGAATCTGCACCTCTGTCTGACCTGATATATAAAAAGCCTATGGCAGCACAGGATTTGTTACAATGGACACCAGAGGCAGACTCTGCTTTCTGCAAACTGAAACAGTTAATAGCATCCTCATTAGTTCTAGGATTACCAAACTACCATAAACGTTTTTTCCAAACTGTAGATTGTAAGCAAGGTTATATGACATCAGTATTAACACAACAGCATGGGGACAAGCAATGCCCCATTGCTTACTATTCATCACAACTAGACCCAGTGGCATGGGCCTTAACCCACTATGTACAAGCAGTAGTTGCAGCTGCAATGGCAGTACAGGCTTCAGCCTCAGTAGTTTTATTCCACCCTCTCACTTTGAGAGTGCCTCATGCAGTCACGATTAGTTTACTGCAAGAGAAGGTAGCATATTTTTCCTCTGCTAGGCATCTTTCCTGTGTGACTATATTGTTGAGTCAACCTCACATGGCAATTGAACGATGCACGACTTTGAACCCTTCTACCTTGCTCCCAACCCCTGCAGATGGCACACCACACCGCTGCCTGCAGGTAATTGAGCAAAAGACACTACCTAGAAAAGATCTCACGGATGTCCCCTTGGATGATGCCGAGGTGACATACTACGTGGATGGTTTGTACAAAAGGGGTCCTGCAGGACAGAACCTAGTAGGATATGCAGTAGTTTCTGACACTGAGATTATAGAAGCAAAACCTTTACCACACAACTTATCTGCACAGGCAGCAGAATTGATTGCCTTGACACGGGCATGTACCTTAGCAAAGGGTAAAAGTGTAAACATTTTTACTGACAGCCAGTACACTTTTTCTACTGTACATGTTTTTGCACAACAGTGGAAAAAACGAGGAATGATAACATCTACTGGCAAACCTATCAATCATGCACAGTTTATTTTAGATCTTTTAGAATCTATTCAGTTACCTCAGAAAGGAGCTATTTGTAAATGCACAGCTCGCACCAAGCAGCAAGATAGGTTTTCAAAAGGTAATGCGAGAGCTGATACAGCTGCAAAACAAGCAGCTTCCGAAGTATTTCGTTCAAATAAGGAACTACAACCCTCTGAGATTTTAGACTTAGAAATGTTAAAAACAATGCAGACACTCACTACGCAAATTGAAAAACAAAGATGGGTAAAACGAGGAGCAATTCTCGAAAAAGTGCTGTACATCTCTTAAGAAGGGAAACCGATACTACCATCTAATTTGTTTAGATATGCAGGTTTTGTTGAGCCATGGGCAGTGCCATGTCTCAACAGGGGGGATAGTACAGCTGGTGAACCAAGTGTTCACAACGTACGGATTTACAAACTACTCTAAAAAATTTTGTTTGATGTGCCAAATTTGTAACAAACGTCATGCACAAGGGGCGTTAAAGCCCAAGCAAGGGAGTTTCCCTACACCACCATATCCATTTCACACTATCTGTATGGATTTCATAGAATTGAACAAATGTGAAAATAAGAAATACTGTCTTGTCATTGTAGATATGTTTTCCAGATGGGTGGAAATCCAGATGCAACTATGGTGGCAAAAGTTCTTGTCAAAGAAATCATCCCTAGATTTGGCATTCTGGCAAGGATCTACAGTGACAATGGTACACACTTTGTAAACCAAACCATACAGCAGTTAAGTAAGCATTTTGGTATTTCTTTAAAAAATCATTGTGCATACCATCCGCAATCTGCAGGGCTAGTTGAGAGGCATAATGGAATATTAAAGAATAAATTAAGAAAATTAATAGCTGAGACAGGAAAGAATTGGCTGTATTGTTTGCCCCTGGCACTGTTGAGCATGAGAACTGTTCCGACTGCAAAAGGATTGACTCTTTTGAAAAACGTTTGGAAGGGCTTATTATACACCCCAGTGGAAACTTCTCATGTCCGCAGACCAGGAAGCTGACTATACACTAGCTGAATATATGAGAAATTTGTTGAATTCTAAACATCTGTTGCAGTCAAATTCTGTTTCAGAAAAAAGAACAAACCGAAACATCGGAAGTGGCAGTGATCCCAGGGGACTGGGTTTGGGTGAAAAATATTAAGAAGAAAAACTGGACATCACCAAGGTGAGAAGGTCCATACCAGGTGCTTCTTTCAACACCCACTGCAGTCAAAATCACAGAGTGAGCCTCGTGGGTCCACCTGACACACTGCAAACTAGTTAAGAACTTTGAACTGGACAAAAATCTTACCTCTCCATCGGGGCCCTCAGCACAAAGTCTGGCTACAAAGGGGGGTCAGATCAATAGGACTGATCCGTCTCAATCCCAGTGAAGAAACCATCAGTGCTGAAGGTCCTATTAGGGCAGAGAGTAAGATCACATGTCAAAAGCAAAAATGATAGAATCCAGAAAAATCCAAATAAAACTACTCGGAAGAGTTGGATAAAACAGGAATGCAGAACAACCATTTCCTCAGAAGTATTGCATAATCATCCTGTTAACTGTACTAGTGACAATAATCTTTTTGTTGTGGCCATTCCTTTTCCCAGCCACACAAACTGAACTGAATAAACATGGAGAGTTGCACATAGAGTGGCACCCAAACTTCAACACTTACCAGGCAATCAAATATGTGTATGCTGAGACCTCCAATGTTTTGAATTGCTGGATTTGCACAGCTTTGCCAACAGCATACGGGGTTATTGTTAACTTCAGTCCCCCTAGGAGCCAACAAGACCTGGGAAAATTTAGTCTATGATACATCAGATGTTACATCACAAGATAAAGTAGCATTGCACTTGTCTGTTCGACAGAAGGGGACTGTGTGTTTTTACAAAAATGATACAGTTCAGGTGGGTTGGAGCAATTGCATTGTGACTGTTCCCTATAGATGCTACAATAAAACTGATAACACAGGTTCCTATTGCAACACAAGCTATGATTCATTTTTTGAATTGATGCATAGGACAACTGATGAAGTAAAACATAATGCTGATCTTTATAAACAACTGATTATAGTTGACAAAAAATGTTTCATCCAGAACCAGGGCATAGTAAAGTTGCTACCAAAGTAGAAGACTGTTATTTTGTATGTGGTAGGAAAACATACAAGTGGTTACCTAAGAATTGGTCCGGCAGTTGTTATTTGGGGTACCTGGTTCCGGCCAGACGAAATGTTCAATGAGAAATCAAGAAGCCTGTCAATCCAGTGGGGCAGATCAATGTGAGCTGGAAAAGCCATCATGCTGTGGGCCTAGGGAAAAATGGACTGTCGCATATGGACTTGGGTGATACCATCACCTCGTGGGCAGGTGTATTGCCAGCATATGGAGCAACGAAATCAATCTGGGAACTGAGAAAACTGTCTAAACTTCTCGAAATAATGAGCAATGCAACCTTTTCTGCTCTAGAATTGGTGACTGATGAACTGACTGCCATGAGAACTGTAGTGCTTCAAAACCACATGGCTCTCAACTTCACCCTAGCAGCAAGAGGAGGTACTTGCGCTTTAATCCAGGAGGAGTGCTGTTCATATATTCCTGACCACAAACACGAGATTGACAATCACCTTGAGGTAATTCAGCAAGTGTCGGCTATGACCAAGCCAAGACAAAATCCATTGATGGACTTTTTCCAGAGATTGTTTGGGGGGTGGGGCAGTATCCTGATGAACATCCTGATTGCTATCTGTGTAGGAATGATCCTACTGGTGGTATGTGTTTGCTGCTGCATCCCCTGCATGAAAAGACTGATTAAAGACTTTATAGACATGTCAGCTTCAGAAAACTTATACCAAGGTGCTGAACTTGAAGAATTGTTGAAAAACTGAAAATGCTTTCATAAGTTTAAACTGAATGACTCTCTTAACTGCAAATCCTGCGTAGGAAGAGGTTAGTGGAAGAAAAACTGTTTATGTTTATTTTGAAAGTAGAATAAAAGTATTAAATGGGGGAAATGTTATAAAAATATGTATTCGTAATATGCATGCTTAGTGCATTTGAGGTTTAAAATGGTTAATACATGTATTCTGTTCACACTGCATTAATCTGCATAAGCTACTAGAGACATTCCAATCATGTTATGTCATGAAAATATGTGCAGCTATGATCTGCTTATGCTTTGGAAATTAACAGGAAAGCATTTGATTTCTGCTAATGTCATGAAAATAATAATAATAAGTGTTTCATTTCTACTAGTGTCATGAGACTTAACAAAGAGTTATTGATTTTCTGCTTATGCCGTGAGAAAGTACACAGCTGCTGAAGCTATTGATAATGAAAACAAAGGCTGCTTGAAAGTATAAACCATAGTCAGCATTACTTGTACCTAAGCTAGAAATGTAACTTGAAATGTAACACATATATATATTAGAACTGCACAATTGAAGAATAGAAAGTTTGTAGTGGGCTAACAATAAGCCTCAAGGCCAGGTTGTCTTTCTCAAATGTTTTTATAATCCAGTCATGTCAGCAGGAAATCCAAGTAACATTTTCTATGTAACACATAGTGAGTTTTAAATCTGAACATGTCAGCAGGAAATGTAAGTAACATTTTCTGTAGAGTAATACAGAAAGCTGTGTCTAACTATGTCAACCATAGAAAAGTAACATTTCATAGAACTGTATAAAAGTAGCATACTGCTCACTACTAATTTAGACAAATCCTGTATCTGCATGTTTTGTCTCCTTGCTGCAAGTAATAAAGGGTGCCATACTTGAACTTTACGTGAATTGGTCTTTGAAGTTTTTTCCTTTGACAGTTTGTTATAATAATTTACTGAATATGCACATGTATTAATTTATTGCTATTTCTAGAAATTAATAAAAAATTTGTTTGGACAAAAAAGAATGATATAAAATGCTATGCTAAAATAATTAGTAAAAAAGTTAATTCTGAATTGATCAAGGATATTATTCTGAATAAAATGGAACAAATTCTAAATCAGGTTAATAATAAAGCTGTTTCAGGTATAGATGGAATTGAATAGGATTTATACAAAAAACGAATGGTGACCAAAAACTAATTGTGGAGATACTGAATGAATGGAAGCATGAGAATTTTAGTAAGAGAAAACTGTGAATGATGTGTCAAATTAAAATAGAAGAAAGGAGATAGACATGGGCTAGAAAACTGAAGCCCAAACATTGGGGGCCAATTACCTTAAATAATATTTATTTATTTATTTCCAGTTTGGTTACCAGGGAGGTCCACCTGGTCAACATGACCCATTTTCAGTGGAGGCCCAGGGAGAAAAGCTCCAAGAAAGCATTGTACAAGTTCAAATTACAATAAAATGCAGGAGTATACAAGTTAACATTGTACTGGGAAACACAAGTAAGAATTTACAACAAGCGTAGTTGGAAGAATCTGTTAAGAGAGAAGTTAAGAGTGATTCAGTTACTTTTGATGCAAGGGAAAATGAGTGTTGAGAGTGAGTATATGAATTAGATTTTTTTTAAACAAAATAAATCTTTATTAAATTTTCATGTATGACATAGGAAATCTTCCATTTATATAAATAAAAATAACCCATAACAGAGCAATCTCAGTTGCAAACATTATACCTTACAAACTGTAGCAACACAACTATAGCTGCAAATATTATACATCATTTCTAATATATCCAGTCATTATATAGCTCATTCAAATCCTGCCTTCTTTTACACCTCATTCCTCCTCTGCATGTATTGATCCCACATTCCACATTTTTTCCTATGTGATTTGCTCCTACACTTTTCCAAAGATCCCGGTAACAGTTGTTTTATCCCTGTTACTATCTTCATTACTTCTAATAAAATTGGTTTAGACTTTGATTTCCATTTTCAAGTAATTGATTTTTTGGCAGCCATCATAATTAGACTCAGAAAGGCCAAATATGTTGAGGCAATTCTTATTCTGTATCATAGCTCAAAAAATAATTTCCCTAGTTAGTCCAATTTGCTCACCCACCATCTCCAACAGTGCAGAATGCAGGGAATCTTTAAAGTCCTCCTATTCATTACACTCCCAGAAAACATGTTCCCAGTTATCTCTTTCTTCCCCATCATACCTCCAACATTTGTTGTCTACCTGAGGAAAAATTCTTTAAAGCTTGCTTGGGGTATGCAAATATCTATGTAAACACCTCCAGGCAAAGATCCTAAATCTTCTAGATTTTGTTGCACATTTGGGAGACATACATATATCCCACCATTGTTTCTTTGTGAATTCCTTATCCAGTCTTTCTTCCTGATTCTTCCTAACCTCCTCTGATTGATTCTTATAGTGATCATGCAATATTTTATATGCTCTACTAATCTTTCCTTTCTTAACGGCAACTTCTGTTCTAGATTCTAACAAAAACACTGCCAGTGCTGGTCCTTCATTTAGGAGCCCCCTATTTCTTTCCCTTTGCCTATACTCTGATATCAATCCTTGTTAGGAAGGAAATCTCTAACCTGCAGCCTAAATACGTTCTTGGCATCTTCCCATTCTATTACCTTTCCCTTTCTAGTTATTTGGTCCCAATACCTTTCTTCCTTCACCAATTTTCTCCAATATATTCCCACCCCATATTGCGTATTGTCTGTTTTCCTAATTGCAGTCATCACTATCGGCAGAATCTCCTTTCTCCATTCCCATATTGACTTAGTTCTTAAAATACTTTCTGCTACTTTATGAATGTAATAGTCTATATGATAATTATTGTTCTCCTTAAATGTCTGCATCCAAAATCCCATTCTCTCCCTGTTACTTGAGCTTTCCCCATGTTTTATCATCATCTCTTCCGACTTTGAATTATAGTTTTCTGCTTGTGCTATGTATAGGAACCTTAACTGTGTTGCTTTGAAATACCCCTTCAACTTGGGTAGACCCAATCCACCCTGTTCTACTGGAAGAATAAGCTTATCCCATTTGAGTTTTGCCATCTTCCCCTCCCAGATAAAATCCTTCCGATCTTTATTAATTACTATCCACAACTTCTTTTCTGGCTGATAAAAATATGCCTGACTTGTGTATAAAACTAAAGGGACTAAAAACATTTTAACTGCTTGTATCTTACTATCGATATTCATATAACAGAGCTTCCATTTTCTCAATTTTTGTATTATCTTTTGTTTAGTCTCTTCCTACATATCCTAAGCTACCACACCAGTATCATTTTAATCCACACTCCTAAATACATAATTTTCTCATGTCCCTCGTAAGTATGGATACTGATGAACCAATTTGTATGTGGGTACATAGTTTACCACTATTGCTTTTGTTTTAACTTCATTAATTTTGTATCCCAAAAAGGTTTAAAACTGTCTCAGTATGTTTAATAACACTGTAATGTCCCTTTCTCATTTTGTCAGGTATAAAATAATGTCATCTGCAACTAGAGCCAGCCTTTCTTGACTACTATACCAATTATATCCTTGAATTTCTGAGTCCCTTATTTTCTTTGCAATGGTTCTAAATATAATGCAAATAACAATGGGGAGAGAGGACACCCCCTGCCTGGTTCCTCTGCTCAAGCATGGATTATCAGAGAGGACCTCAACCCACTTTAATTTTTGCCTCCAATTTCTCATATATCCTTTTATAAGGGAATGCAAATGCTTCCATTGCTTTGCTAATAAAGCCCCAACTTACTCTATCAAATACTTTCTTGGCATCAGCACCTGCCAACAACTGTGGTATTTTCTTACATTCTGCTTCTCTCTGGATCATCACTGTTCTGGTAATGTTGTCAAATGTCTGACTCCCTCCACAAAACTACATTGGTCCAATATATGTATCAATTTTGGCATCACTTTTGCCATTCTTTTTGACATTATAGACATAAACATATAATATAATCATGATTTAGTATTGAAATGGGCCTGTATGAAGTTGGATCTGATGGATCTTTACCCTCTTTTGGTATCACAGCCACTACAGCTTTCCTCTGGGATGATAGTACTTCTCCTCCTCTTAAAATACTGTTAAACAAAACCTTTCAGATCTTTATCAGTTTTTTCCTCAAAGCTTCCAAACTTCCACAGGAATGCCATCTATTCCTGGGGATGTTCCTGTAGATTGGTTATATATCACCATTTTTATCTCATCTCTTCCTATCTTAACTATTAATAATTGAGCCTCCTCTACCTTTAACCTTGACATATTTAATTCTTCCATAAACATTTCCATTTGTACCTTTTGATTTCCATATTTCTCCACTTTATACAGACTTTCATAGAATTTTAGAAATATTTCTTATACTTCCACAGGACCCCTTGTTATCTTTCTTGTTACAGGCTCCCTAAGCTTGGTGACAGCCCTTTCTACTTTCTGTTGCCTAAGTCTTTGCACTAAAGTCTTTGCACTCTAGAGTTATTATCAAAAAACAGTTGCTTAACAGCAGTCTGTTTAAAGTCATGCATATTATCGAGGTAATCCCTTATTTTCTGTTTAGCATTCAGTTCTGTGAGATTCCACGTATTTAGCAATACTTTAACATTTGTCAGTCCCTCTAAGTATTTTTTATTTCTTAACCATATCTCCTTTTCTTTTATTTCCACCCTGTTTTTAAATTCTACTTAAATTTTATCCTACTCCTTAGCTATATTTTCATAAGACATTTCTATATTCTCTAATATCTCCTGAATAATTTCCACTGCCAGTTGCTTAAATTCCTCTCTTTTCAACAAATAGGTGGGAAAGCGCCAGTGTCTCATTTTTATTTCATTATCTTGTGTTTTTGTTTTAGTTATTATTGGCACATGATCTGAAGTAGTTATTGGGTGCATATCAAGACCCTCAATTAAATGACATATTCCTGTAAAATGTAAATTCTGTCTAGCCTAGTGCACTTTTTGTACCTTGGGGAATAATATGTAAATTCACTCCAAACTTCTAGTACTGAATTCACATCTTTTTTGCCAAATATTTTCATAAATTTCTTAAGAAATCTACCCTCCTTTGTTATATTTTCCCTTCTGGGCCCCCAAGACTGTTGCAAATCAAATTCCAGTCCCTACCTATAAGTAATAGTCCTTGCTGAAAGCTGATAATTTCTCCCAGAATTATCTTGTTTCATTATAGCAGTTTTTGGTGGAATCTTAATACAAGTCAGTGTAATCCTTCTGCCTTGTCAATAGCCCCTTAGTACTACAAATCTTCAATTATTATCTTTTATATTTTCTTCTATTACTTTTGGACTTCCTCTTGCAATTTATATAAAGTACTCTTCTCTTCCTTTGCCCCAGGTATTCTGTTGAATAAGCATCCTGAAAACCTTTCTTTAGCAAATTCACATTTTCAGTTTTTCCCCAAGTCTGTCCCCTGCAGCATAGCTATTGTCACTCTACATTTTTTTAATGTAGTTCACTACACTTTCCTTTTTGTATTTATCTGTGAAACCATTAATGTTTAAAGACATAACAGAAATAATCATATTCTTGAGGGATTATTATTCCCACCATTTATATATAACTGCTTTTTTGTTAAATGTCTGTTTTTTAGCCTTTGTGTTATATGCATGCACCATATGGCAGGTTCATCTTTTATACAATTGCATCTTGTCATCTCCATTTGAGCTTATGTGACATCTTACAGATTTTTTTTTGTTTTATTGAAAACCCTCCAACAAAAATAACACATACCCCAATTCTCCCCTAAACCTATTAACTTAATAATAGCATGCAAAACTATATACATAATAAGAACAAACATTCTAATCTGATAGCCTCACCCACAGACTAGAGACAACCAAAAAGAAAGGTCATTCATGCTAAGACACATGATACAGCCTATGCTTTTTAGTAAGTCCTATCTGGTTTTGCCTTATCTCTATACCTCTTGCAGCTAAGAAAACACTTGAATGCTTTCAGTAAACATTTTCTCCAAGCCATTTCTCTTTTATCAGATTGCCATCTGTTGACACACAAACCAGACACAAACTGCTAAGGATACTTTGTTTACCAGAAAAAAAGCCTTATAATATTCAATATTCCTTTCCATTTATAAGCTTTGTAATACATTTGTTACTGAATAAGTCCTATGGTTAACCTGGTCATTTCCCTATGCAAGCATGAGAAAAAGCACACTATTTTTCTACTGTCATGCTCTCTTAACCAGACATTTCCTCTCTCCTTTTCCCCCCACATTGCAGTGCCTGCATTTCTTAAAACTGAACAGGGAAAAAGAGAGAAGAAGGGAGAAAAAAACACCTGCTTATATTAGTATCCCCATTACATTAAAAAGAGACAGAAAACTTTACTTCATAGTTTGCTAAGAAAGTCAGGCAATATTTAAATATTACCATTAAGAAAAAAAAGACATTTATTTTACTTACAGTTCACTTTCTCCCTCCTACTCCTCACTCCAAAGTAGTTATCCGAAGATTAATGACATAATGTAGGGCATATGCTTTAGAGTCTCCTACAAGTTTAACAGAGTTTACAAAAATCCAATATTTCCAAATCCTCTTGTTCCTCCATGTTTCACAAGTATAATTATTGCTTTGTAAACCCACATTTATCTTTTTCCAAGTTACTGATTTTATTCTCCAAACATTAATAACATGAAGCAAGGTATATGCTTTCAAGTCCCTGGCAAGTTTAATAAGTCCAAGGAAGTCCAATATCCAGATTTTCTTGTACTGTCATAATTATTGCTTTATCATCCTACAGTTGTCAATTTCCAAGTTACTAGCTTTAATCCTATTCATCTCCATCTCACAAATCCAGTCTCTGTTTCACTTCCAACATATTCCCGATTCTTCTAGTTGATTCTTATGTTTTCTTTCTTCTCTCAAGCAACTAAAACAGTGGAAAATATTTCACAGGCTCAGTCTCTCTGTATTCCTTATCACCAGAAGAACACAAAGCAGAACCTCCTGATTCACAGCTCACTCTTTGTTGAACAAACTTTTGTATTTCCTCCTTAGCATATACTTCATCAAAAAATGATTTTGTCCCTCCAAAAACACTTTGAAGATGGCTGGGTACAGCAGTTTGAATCAAAGACCTGCGTTTTGATGTTCCCTAAATAATGAAATATATTTATTCCTCTTCTGCCTGGTGTACTCTGAGTAATTATTTTCCACAAGCACTCTAATGTTTCCCACTTTTAGCATCTTGTCCTTCTACCACAGTTTTGTCAGAATCAACTCCTTCTGCCAATAAGACTGCATCTTCACTATTAAAGGTCTAGGTTGTTTTCGAGTAACCAGATGTGGAGCACACACACAATATGCCCTTTCAATTAACAGTTCCTGTTGTGGAATACAAGTCCAGTTGTTTATTTGTGTTTTCATAAAATTCATGCAATACAGTCTGTTCATTCCAACTTTTCTGCTACAGCATAAAATCTGAGGTTTTCCCTACATGCTCTATCCTCCAACTCCATTATTTTTTGAAACATCTCTTCTTGTGCAGTCTCATATTCAGCCAGCCTTTTCTTCATTTCAACCTCTGAGTTTTCCAGTTCTGTCACCTTATTTGAATACCTGTTTAAACCATCTTCCGTTTTTTCCAGAATTTTATTGTTTGTGTTGCTGTACTCCATCAGTGTTTTGTTTATTTTAACCAGGTCTGTGTGCAGCTGCTTTATACTCTCCCTTAGGTTACTGAAAGTCATGTCTGGAACCTGTACTGCTTCTTGCTGAACAACTGCAGTACTACTCTCAATATGTGTTTCTTTCTCCCCTTTTGTAGCTGATTTTCCTCCGGGCCCTGTATATTTCTTTTTTCCTTGCATACAGGCAGTGTACTTACTAGCCAGTTACTGAAATTTACCTAGAAATCGAGGTCCACTGGCCTTCTTTGATAAGTTTCCATTTTCAGACTGGGAGAGCCACAATTAAGCTGTTACTCAATGTGCAGCCATCATATAGCTGAGAAAATGTTGATGAAAGTCATGCAATTTAGGTTTGAAAAAGTTTTTAAACATGTAGAATGAAGGGATTTTTTTAAATAAAGAGGAAGGTTAAAGAAATGGTACCATATTAATAAAATGGTATACTATAAAACTCGCGAATGACAGAATGAATTCTGTTCATTCGTGCGAATCACAACACCAAAAAATGCAGAGGAAGAAAGGCAGTGTCTCAAATTTAATCCTGATTACTCAAATTTAGCATTATTTGACATATGCCTTCTATGCACCTTTCAGAACAACAACAGATGTTGTAGTTTTCAGCAGTACATACATACTGCACAACACAGAACTACCCATTTTTTCAGAGGGGATGGTCCGCCCACACTCCCTGCAAATTATATATTACAACTCCAAGATTGCACTACAGTGGGAAAAGGGTAAATTTCCTGATCCGCACTGTACCGTGATCTCTAGTCCTAAGGTCGACCATATATGTCTGAATGCACAGCGCATTCACTGAACCTGGGACTCGAACGCATGCAGGTTGGCAAAACAGAAGTCAGTCAACTCTTATTTGACATTCCATGCTTGCCGAACCTACACTCATCATTTTGATAGTAAACCAATAAAATCCCCTGGATTCTGGAAGCCTTGCACGGCATTGAGGATTAGTGCAGTAACTCTAGCAGGCAATATGTCTGCCATGCGATCCAGGAATAGCCTGCAGGGGTGTGCACGAGCGCTCCTGCACTAGTCCTGCACGGACTCAGTCCCTGTATGCATATTACCCCATTTGCAGGAGAAATCCATGCAAATGAGGTGAATTTGTGATCCAGGAAGCTGCAAACTGGCCGTGCAGGACTAGTGTAATCTGCAGAAATGTACTTGGTTAGTAACCGAGTACATTTCTGCAAATTCCAAAATGGAGCCATGACAGCTCCAAATAAAGGCTGCATATCAGTCAGGAAGCATGCCAATGGCCAAGTATAAGGCCACTGGCATTGAAAACAGCTTAAAAAATAAAAAAAATCAACTTCAATTTTCTTTTAGCCGGATCTCGGGTGTTTAAGCGTAGGGCAGTGGCATGCAAACGGGATAGGGGGAAAATAAGAAAATAAACCTAAAATAAGCATTCTAACTAAAATCAGTATTATGCCATTAAAGTCAATGTCAGGCAGGAGAAAACATGGGCAGTAAGTAGTGGTTGCTAAGGGAGGAGGCTCAGTGTGAGATATGTAACTATGCATTAGCAGGCAATCCTATGCAAATGAGGGGAATGCAAAGACAAACCAACACCACAGACTGTAGAAAAACAAATATGCAGGACAAAGCACTTCAAACACCCAGCAATCTTCAGCTATTCAGCTCTTTAATAAAAGGTTAATGACCAAAACACAGTACCACACTGTAATGTTAAGCACTTTTCATTTGGTTCAATGACCAAACTTCTTCTAGTCTGAAGAAGTTTGGTCATTGAACCAGATGAAAAGCGCTTAACATTACAGTGTGGTACTATGTTTTGTTCACTAACTTGTTATTAAAGAGCTGAATAGCTGAAGATTGCTGGGTGTTTGAGGTGCTTTTGTCCTGCATATTTGTTTTTCTATCAAATGAGGGGAATGATAGTGAATCCCAGTTTTCCCCAGCATGCTAGTCAGGTCCCAACAGTGTAAGAGCAGGAATAGCCTGGTGCACGCCTAGGAGTTAGCTGACATCATGGGGGGTTGTCAGGCATACTGTAAGCAGATTGGAGCCATGTGGCTCGGGTTTGCTCATAGCTAAGTACAGCTAAGCAAGGAGGAGTGTCTGAGTCTGCCTAGCACTCTTTACATTGCTTAAGCAGCTTTGCTCGCCGCACACCGGGTTTTGAAGAAAAAGAAAAAAGTAAACCAGGAAATAGCAGCTCTGTGCACATTTGAGCACTGTGTTTGTGTGGCGTGCCCCTGAGCTTAAACAAGAAGGCAATGGGAAGGGAAAACAGTAGTTGGAAGTTAATCAAGGAGAACTAGCATAGCTGGCAGGTAAAATGTATCAGAATCAGCCAGTTACACAGGCAGCAGACCAGCCCAGCTGAGAACACTACTATAAACTATGCAAACACCTTCACCTCTGGTTTTTCCCATACTCTACACCATCAGGGTATACAAGCGGGGAACTTTTAACAAACAGAACTGCAAAATGATAGGGGCTGCAGCAGGCAACATACACCAACATATGCAAATGACTGAGGGTGGTGAGAATGTGAATGCTGCAGATCAACCCACAGTGAGGAGACGGAGAAGAGTGTACAGACCCAGCGTAACCTACCAGGGTCTATAGGAGCTGGAGATAGTGGAGTGCTGTAGGGTGGACATGGACCTCCTACAGCAAATTGTTGAGCTGTGCCAGCCACGCCTGACACACCAAACTGAGTGAGGGGAATCCACCCCAGTGGATACCAAGGTATGTGTAGGCCTAGAAATACTAGCCACAGGTACCTTCCAAGGCTCAACTGGGAATATCATGGGGATCCCACAGGCATCAGCATCCAGGGTATTCCACCAGTTCCTGGATGTCATGTCAGCACATGCCAGTGAGCACGTATATTTCCTCAACACCCGTGAGGTGTTGGCCAGCAATATGTGTCTTTTCCACCAAATACAAAAATACCCTGAGGTAGTGGATGCTATAGACTGCACGCACATATGCATCAAAGTACCACACGGTGATCAGGGTAGGGCCTACATCAACCACAGGGGCCTCCCCTCCATCAACTGCCAGGTCATGTGCGATGCCCAGGGCATTATAATGAATGTGTGTGCTGGCTGCCCTGGAAGCTATCACAATTCCCACATCTGGCATCTGATGCACCTGTACCAGAGATTTGCCAATGGGACATCCCCTACAGTCACCTAGTGGGGGATGTTGGTTACACACTGGAGCCATGGCTGATGACACCCATCAGAAATGCACAGACACCTGAACAAGAATGCCATAATGAGGCACACACACAGACCAGACTTATAATACAGAATGTGTTTGGGATGCTCAAGCCACGGGTCTAGTGCCTGGACACATCCGGTGGAGCCTTGCAGTACTCACCAGCTACATGTACTCAAATTGTTATGGTATGTGCCATGCTACACAATATGATCCTGCAGAAACAGCTGCAGCAGGAACAGCACAGAGCAGGGCCACACAGCCCCCCACCAATGCCAAGGCCTGCACAGGAACAAAGTGACTCAGAGGAGGAACAACCTGAGCCTGCCCTAGTAGGCAGATGGAGGCATGCCCAGTATGCCCCAGCCTTGGCAAAGAGGCAACACATAGCACATACACTGACACAGTAGAGACCCAGAGAATGACACCTCTCTCTAACTCACACATACAGTAAAAGGGATGCCAAACATGACATTACCTGTGCTCAACCATGTAGAGGGAATGTACTATGTGCATCCAACATAGACAGCCCTCCAGCACCATCCTCAATCCTGGCACACCCACAAGGTAAGTCAATTAACCTATCAATTGCCAAATGGAGTAGAATGTGTCGTTACCTGTATCTATGATAGGGATGTGAGCATGCAAGGGAATTGGGTGGCTGAATGTTATGGCAGCAGACAGTAGACACACATAGTGGCACTATGACATCTGTAACACATACTGGAGTCACAATAGCAGCCAGTACTGCACAGGGTGACAAAACCCACTACAGGGTTGTGCTGGGTGACATGTGTGTCCATCTGACTCACACATACCAGTCAGGGAGGTTCACATATCCAGCAACAGTCTCATCCAGCAGGACAGGTGTAGACACCCAAACAGAGCCTGTGCTATGGCCTCTGAATGATGCCTATGGGTAACCTCCCCTCCCAGACCTACACAGACAGACTACAGCAGGTCAGGCAGTGGGCTGTTAGTTCTGAAGGGTAGAAAGTCAGACACT
>NC_056742.1:8774540-8794540 GCF_019279795.1 Protopterus annectens
CTGTCCCATGGATGCTGTGCTTTTGGCTTTAGAGAGTGCTGCTTTTACCTGTGAAGTTGTGATTACAGGGACTCTGTATTCTTCCTGTATAGATATGGGCCCTTTAGGGGGTGAGGGTAAAGTTAGCACTGAACCTATCTGCCAGGATGTTGGCAATATCAGTTGGGTCTGTAATTTTTGTGCCATTGCGCTGTAACTCATATCAGATCTGGATGTTGCCATTGAGATTCTTTGACATAGCTATAGAATGCATTGTGGTTGTCCTTAAAATCAGTGGCAATCTTGTTTTCATAGCTAGTTTGGAGGATCTTATAAGGGATCTCAGCTTCTTGCTGAGGCTAACCAGGGAGCTCCTCCACTCATGGGATTTTACTTTCTTTTGCAACAATTTCTTCCTTCTGTTGTAGAGTTTGTTTATGGCAGGGGACCACCAGATTGGCTTCCTTTTTTTTGGAGGATAGCATCTTGGTTCTGTTTGGGATATCACGGTCCATGCACTCATGTAAGTGCTTATAGAGTGCATTTGTGTAGGATTCAGCATTTATAACTTTATTGTCCATCTGCATAGGTGTCATGAAGTTTACCACTTCTGTCTTAAGAAGCATGAAGTTGGCTTTAGAGAATTTGTTTGCCGTGGTTTCCTTAATGGGGGCTGGGGGGCGGGATGTGCATATCTAGGGTGATTAGCTTATGGTTGGATCTGACCAAAGAGGCGGTGACTTCAGGTGTGAAACACCAGTCACTCATGTTGGTAATGACTAGGTCTAGGATATTGTTGCCCCTGGTGAGGGTGTGGATAAGTTGATCCAGGGCATTGGAATTTATGAATTCCAGAAAGTGTTGAGCGAAGGTGTTGGTACATGAGTAGTTTTCCCAGTTAATGGTGGGGTAGTTGAAATCACCCAATATTTGAGTGTTTGGTTGAACCCAAATATTTATCAGTATATCAAGAAAAGAGGAGTGGGAATCTTGGGTCATGGTGGGGGATCTGTAGCAAGCTACAATTTGGATTGCAGTTTTGCCCAGAGTTAGTTGCACTTGGATAACCTCGGCTGCATTATACTGAGCAACTAGCCTAGAGGTGTGGATATCCTTAATGAATATGGACACACCTCCACCTTTGGTACTCCGGTCCAGGTTAGATAGCCGAAAAGTGTGGTATGAGTTATAGCCTGGTAATGTAGCTGTGCTCTCTGGAGCCTTGAACCAGGTCTCAGTCACTGCATAGACATCGATGTTCTCCATTTTAAGGAGTGCCTCAAGTGAGTGCATTTTGAGATTTAGACTTTTAGCATTGAGTAGCATTACCCTCAGTTTTTGCTTGCCTGTTCCTGTTATGGTGGTGAGTTTTTCATTTGAACCTTGCCTAAAAAAGGAACTATAGCGGCGGCAAGAGCCTTTGCCAGTATCCGGAATCCCAGGGTTGACAGGTGCAGGCCATCTCTGGCAAAGCATCGTGGTCTGTCGACCATGTTGTCCCAGGCAGACAGATATTGAATCCACTTAGAATGACACCAGAAGATTAGGCAATTGTTGAAGTCAATCATTTTGTCCTTGCACTGCGGTATCATTCTGGGTGATGGCAGGATGCTACTCAGGGCTAGGGTCATACCTGCCTGGGCTACAAGATCGGAGAGTTCTTCCATGCCTCTTTTCATGTAGTCCAGGAATGTACATCTCAGATCATTCACACCAACATGGACAATCACAGAATCATATTTGTACTTGTTGTGGAGTGACCTGAGTGCGTGAATTATGTGGCAGATCCTGGCATCTGACAGGCAGCTGACAGTGACCTTCTCCTTGTTTAGCCTGGTGAGTGGGACATCAGTGTGCCTGACTATAGCGTCACCTATGACTAGTGTGTTGGGTACATTGTTTTGCCTTATGGACTGTGGTTGAGTGGCACACTGAGTCTGTGGGCTATGTGTGATATGGGTTGTGTTGGTGGTGGGAGGTTGCTTGTGTTTCTGCTTTGGAGGTCTCTGTTGCTTAAGCAGATTATTATTGAGAGCCTCCGCAAATGTTTTTGTGTTTCTAAGTGTGGATTTTGGTTGTGTAGGTTTAGTGGGACTATGTGATGAGTGTGGTGTGGTGCAAGAGTTTACCTTCTCCTCTTGACTATCAAGTTCAGTCTTGGTTGGAGAGAGCTTTACCTCCAGTTTGGCTAGATAAGTGCATCTCTCACAGGTTGTAGTGTTGGGTGGTAGGAGGAGAGGGTTGTCTGTGTACATGAGGCAATTGCTACATTGCCCCAAGATGCCCAAATTCATCAGATAGACAGGAGAGAACACTGGGAGCTGGCCCTTGGACATGCCTGAATAAAAAAATATTTTCCTCTAGACAAGTGAGGAAAGTGAGTACACGAGCTGTTTTTCTCTAAGCAAGTGAGGAAAGTAAGTATCAAAACTGTTTTCCTCTAGGTAATGAGGAAGAGTGAGTGCTGTAGTAATTTGTAGTTTATTTAGTGCTTACAACAAGTTCTGAACAAGTGTTGAGCACGGATAAACAAATTCAAGTGCTAAAACTAAGAATCTGGATCTGGATCTTGTTGCAGATAGGCTACCTAGTGCTTACCACTCCCACTGATAAGCTAGAAGGCTTCCCTCCAACACAGAAAGGCTTCGGGGCACAGAAGCTGGATACAGCAAGTCTGTATCTGGACTTGACTAGTTACAGGAAAGGCAGGAAACAAGCTTAGAATTTTTTTTTTTTTTTTTTTTTACAGAAAAGCAGCTAAAACAGCAGTAAATACAATTCAAATTGTTACAGAAAAGCAGCTAAAACAGCAATAAATACAATTCAAATTGTAGTGCAGGCCAGCACACCTGAGTGTGTAGCAACACTACGGCAAATACAGTTCAAATAAATGCAATTAAATTAACACATGACTAAAAAACAAGAGCAGAAGGCAATAAATTAGAAGGCTACTAACAAGCAGTAATAAGTGCAGGGTAAGAGTGACTGAACAGATAACAGCACGCAGAAGAGCAACTAAGACAGTTACAGTAAGAGCAGCTGAATAAAATATATACATATTTTTTTTTTTGAGGGAGGGAACAGAGCAGGATTAAGAGGCTACAGGGGTTGTCCTTCCCAAATGCTCTCTGTACACAGTAGGAGTGCCTGAAATCAGAATATGATCTCACTGCACTCAGTTGAGTGAGCAAATGAGATGGGCCCAGAAGGAGTATCCAAATACAAATCTACAAGAGGAGCGGGCAATTTCAAAGCCACCAACATTAACACCAAAACAAGAATAGGGAGGGTGGGTAGGGAACTAACTGTAGAGAGGCAGCCACAACTTCAGTTGAGTTAATATTCAGTGAAAAACACAAATAAATAAATTAAATACAGTACTGTATGCAAAAGAACCAGATAAAAGTGTACTTAAATTCACTTATACGTCCAGCTGATTTCAGGTAGATGTTAGCCGGCCAAAGCTCTGATATTAAGCAGAGGTAACTCAAAATGTACCACTTATATAAGGTAAGACAGAATGTCAGTGATGAGGTGAAACTACCCCCCACTGCTATCAATGGCTACACAGAAATTCTAACAAGTAATCTGTAGAGAGACAGACACAACTTCAATTGAGTTAATATTCGGTGAAAACATAAATAAGTAAATTAAATACAGTACTGTATGCAAAAGAGCTGACAAAAGTGTACTTAAATTCATTTATACATCCAGTTGATTTCAGGTAGATGTTAGCCAGCCAAAGCTCTGATATTAAGCAGAGATAACTCAAAATGTACCACTTTTATAAGGCAAGACAGATTTCACATTTGTAAGCATATTTGTGTGCTTTTTTGTGAGCTCATATATCTGACAAATCTCAACAGCCCTATTCAAAGTTAAATCACTGTCATGAAGCAAAATCTTTTTCAAAGTCAAAGCATCATGCCTAATACCACACACAAGTCTGTCTCGAGAGCCTCTGCAAATGTTTTTGTGTTTCTAAGTGTGGATTTTGGTTGTGTAGGTTTAGTGGGACTATGTGATGAGTGTGGTGTGGTGCAAGTGTTTACCTTCTCCTCTTGACTATCAAGTTCAGTTTTGGTTGGAGAGAGCTTTACCTCCAGTTTGGCTAGATAAGTGCATCTCTCACAGGTTGTAGTGTTGGGTGATAGGAAAGGGTTGCCTGTGTACATGAGGCAATTGCTACATTGCCCCAAGATGCCCAGATTCATAAGATAGACAGGAGAGAACACTGGGAGCTGACCCTTGGACATGCCTGAATAAAAAATATTTTCCTCTAGACAAGTGAGGAAAGTGAGTACAAGAGCTGTTTTTCTCTAAGCAAGTGAGGAAAGTAAGTGCCAAAACTGTTTTCCTCTAGGTAATGAGGAAGGGTGAGTGCTGTAGTAATTTGTAGTTTATTTAGTGCTTACAACAAGTTCTGAACAAGTGCTGAGCACGGATAAGCAAATTCAAGTGCTAAAACTAAGAATCTGGATCTGGATCTTGTTGTAGATAGGCTACCTAGTGCTTACCACTCCCACTGATAAGCTAGAAGGCTTCCCTCCAACACAGAAAGGCTTGGGGGCACAGAAGCTTACAAACAGTCCTGGATACTGCAAATCTGTATCTGGGCTAAACTAGTTACAGGGAAGGTGGGAAGCAAGTGCAAATGCAGGCTTTTAAACCAGAACGTTGAAAGAGATCGAAAAACTGCCCAAATGGCCAATAAACTACAATTTCTGGGCCAGAAACCACTGTTGTGGTAGTTAGGCTGCCTAGTGCCTGCCACTTCCACTGTTAAGCTAGAAGGCTTCCCTCCAACACAGAAAGGCTTGGGGCACAAAAGCTTACAAACATTCCTGGATACAGCAAATCTGTACATATATATATATATATATATATATATATATATATATATATTTTTTTTTTTTTTAGTTAAGTGGGTTGGCTTTCTCAAAAAGTTCTCTCTGTAGTAGAAAAAAATGAGCTAATGACAGCAGCAAAAACACTTTAAATGCAGTACAAGCTAGCACACTTGAGTGTGTACAAATATTAAGGCAAATACAGTTTAAATAAATGCAGATAAGTTAAAAATGACAAAAACAAGTTTATGAAAAATCAAATAAGAGCACTTGAACACTTAAAAGCACACAGAACAGCAAATTAAGGTAGAAGACAGTTATGTAAGAGCAGCTCAAGAAACTATAAGAATTTTTTTTTTTTTGTGGAGAGGGAGGGAACAGAGCAGATTAAAATGCTATAGGGGATGTCCTTCCCAAGTGCTCTGTCTGTACACAGCAAAGGAGATGGGACTGTAGGAGTGTCTGAAATCAAAATATGATCTCACTGTACTCAATTGAGTGAGCAAATGAGATGGGCCCAGTAGAAGTGTCTAAAAACAGATTTACAGCAGGGGCGGGCAATTCCAAAGCCACCAAGATTAACACCACAACAAGAACAGGGGGGGGGGGGGTAGGAGACTAACTGCAGCTAGAGACAGGGAGTATTATCTTCCTGTATTATATATAACAATTATTTACAAATTTCTAATCTTAAATAAGTGCAGAGAAAAGTATACTTAAATCAGCTTTTGTTAGTTGATTTATGCAGGTGAATCTTAGCAGCCAACCACTCGGAAGATGAGCAGAATGATTAAAAAATGTGACCAGCACAGATTATAATGCAAGCAGAAACCCCCAGGCTAAGTTAACACAATTTCAAAAGCAGTCTAACAACTTTCAATGTATCCAGATGGCTACACTTTTTCACACTTCAGGCAACTAACTGCAGCTAGAGACAGGGAGTATTATCTCCCTGCATTATATTATATATAACAATTATCTACAAATTTCTAATCTTAAATACGTGCAGAGAAAAGTATACTTAAATCAGCTTTTATCAGTTGATTTATGCAGGTGAATCTCAGCAGCCAACCAATCGGAAGATATCCCTGTTGCAGATGTCACTCATCATCACATATACATTTTGAGGGCTCCTCAACATGTAACCAATGTGACACATCCAATAACTGCATAGAAATGTGATAGCACTACATAGTCATCAGGGGTTTGATATCCTGTGCTGGTAGGTGTGTGACACAAACATGCTTAAGTTTTACTCTCCCACCCCTGCCTGACTTTTCTTTGCCTCTGTCTGCCTCTCTCACTCCCTCTCTGGTGGATGTGGAGACCTACACCTGCTTTGCTTAGGCAGCAGCATGCGTATTTTAAGTGATGCTCATGATCAGCTGATGGCCTCTGCAAGAATTACACCCTCCTCTAGCTGATTGCATGTGGAACAGCTGTGGTAACATTCCCGTTGCCAATTGCATGGAAATACACTCCACTATCTAGGAACATCAGGTTGGTGTTGGGCCTTTTCATTCACTGTGAGCAGGAACTCATTCTGTTGTTTGGCAAACAGCACCTCAGATGGATTGGGGAATTACCTCTAACAACATTCACTGTGGAAACAGGGCAACACACAGGAGGGGTATGTGCCTGACCTGACTAAAGACTGTAAGTGCTGCTATACTGCATTTGGAGTAATGTTGGTTTAACAGGGTATGTGTGGATATGGCTGTCCTACATGTTTTAATACCTGCCATGTCAGTGCTATGTTTATGAGGAAATCCCATCTGTAAGGAGATCTGCAGACTGAGCAGTGTGTGGTGCCTTTTGTTTCATGTGTTACCCACAGAGCACCTATCCGTGAACTGCAGAAGGTAGTGTGAGGACTGCAGTCTGTAGATGGTGACAGCCAGTGACTTCATATCCCTCATAGGACATATGTTGCAACAAACCCTGTTACAACAGTAAACGTATGAGGTTATCACAGCAACATGTCAATATTGGCCTTGTGTATGTGCCTCCAGCCACAACTCTCTCAACCTTTGTACGTGTGTCATGCAGTAAGAGGTGCATATGTGCTGTCCACCATAATTAGTAACATCATATCTGATAACAAGCCAGTGAGATATCAGACTGCTACACATGTTATGTATAGTAGGGGTTATATCTGACAACATAACCTGGACATTCTGTGGTTGTGTGTACAGTACTGAGGTCTGTGTATTTAAGGTGAATGACAACAGTGTGTGTATTGTTAATATGCACTTTGGCCTGTGTACAGACTGAGGTAAATATTGTTCTTGGTCCCATTCAATCTGATGTTACATGCTGCTCCACTGTATGTTACCCTATTGGCTTACATGTTTGTAGAGCCATACACACACATGTCTCATACCACAAACAGGCATCAGACCACACTGTGCAGCAGCCCAGTATATGTAGGGTTAGTGTATGAGTAGCACATATGAGGATAGTGCTGAACAGATAGTCCATATACTGTAATATTATGCTATCTTACCATACGTGGCTGTGGCTGTGTTCACACTGGTTGTCGTTATGCACTTTCACACTGATGTATCGTACTCTGTGCTGTGACATGCCTGTAGAGCCTGCTATATATGCAGGTACATGTACATTCCCCCATAGGAAATGTAGGCCAGTGTTGAGCCAGTCTGCCTGTAGCCTGCACAGTGCTTTGTTACACTCTTAGCAGCTTAGTGTACTTACCCAGTGAGATATCATGCCCAGATACTTGCCAGATAAACTGCTGCCGGGCGAACCTTAACAGTCATGTATGTCATACAGAGCAATGGGATGCTCTACAGATGTATGTCTATATCTAGAGGGTAGTATGTGGCCATAGCACCTCTGTACCAGTGGTTATTATGTGTCAGGACAGATAGGGGTGTGTGACTGCATAACCTATGGGGGCAAATGTATACCAGTCATTACATGTTATACCCATCTACATGGCTGTTAACAATCACATTGTCGGGCTTGTCCCACATGTCTTGCACTAAGGGGTTCTGTGTATACCACTGGACTGGACAGAGTTTGTCAGAATGTCCACATATGTTGCCCAATATCTCTGCGGTAGTCCACAGCAGCATTACATGCTTGCAGTAGTACTGTACTATGATGTTCTTAGGATGTTTGTCAGTAGCCAATGGCGCACATGTTAAAAGCAGATGTGACCTCCCACACACAACATGTCTGTGAAGACAATCCCTATTACAGTAGCAATAGTCTACAAATATACCTGCTATACACACCTGACATCCCCTTGCACTACGAAGTTGGGACTATAAGGGCTGAGGTAGGGCTACACTCCATGTTCAGGACATATAGTGAAAATATATGTATATATAATTATCCAGATATCTATATACATATATGCACATATACATATCAACATATATAGATGGATATGCATATGTGCATATATATATATATATATATATATATATATATATATATATATATATATATATATATATATATATATATATATATATATATATATATATATATATATATATATATATATATATACACAGATATATACATATACAGAGCAATATATGTCCACACGTATACAGATAGAGATACATATGCACATATATGTATGGATATCTGTATATATATTGACAGTAGTAGGTATATCAGAATAGATATGTATGCACATATAGTTATAGATGTCTATATATATATATATATATATATATATATATATATATATATATATATATGTATATATATATATATATATATATATATATATATATATATATATCTACCTACCAACATAACTAGGGATATCTGTACACATAGGATGTTCATACATATACAGCTATATAGACATATATCTATATATACATATACGTATATCTATATATACATATATCTATATATACATATGTGTATATATATATATATATATATATATATATATATATATATATATATATATATATATATAAATATATGGGTCTATATTATAACATAGAAGTCTAAAAACTTCGAATGTTATAATATTGAACCCTTTCAATTGAAACACGAGAAAACCGAACAGTCAGAATAGTGAATTTTTTCTCAGGGAAAAAATTTGCTGTTCAGACAAACATACACACAACACAAGCACACCAAAATAAATAATCCACACACATACACTTCACAAAACCCTACACTAAACCAGACATACACCACTAGCTATGCACTTACCTTAACCCAACCTTAACCCTAAGGTCCCTAACTATCGCACACTCACCTTACCTGCTCCCTAACCATAACTCACCTACCCCACCCTAACCCTCATGTCCACACAATCACATATCTGACCCACACCCTAACCCTAACTCTCTTAACCCGCGCCCAATCGCACACTCACCTTTGTTCACACACTTACCTTAACCCATTCTGTAACCTTCCCTCCACAGTTGAAGAAACAGCGAAGTTGCAGAAATGGCCCACTGAATACTTTCTCTAGGAAAGTATTCAGTGTTCTGCAGCTTTGCTATTTCCAGCTTTGATATTATAACATTCAAAGTTTTTAGACTTCGATGTTATAATATAGACCCATATATATATGTAGCACTATGCAGATGTGTATACAGACATATGTATAATTATACATGTGTATGTACATGTAGACATATATAGACCTATTAGATGTATACAACTGTATTCCTGTCATGAGTAAACCTCACAGTTGTGTATACCCTCCCAGATGTATCTCACTGTATGTACCTGCTATGTGCACATTATGATAAAACAACATATGTGATGCAACAGCCATATTAATAACAAGGATTACACAATATAGGAACTAAAGGCAATTGTTTAATACTACTCAATATGTGTAGTGACAGCTATATTGGTAAAACAACAGCTGTCTTCACAGTGGTCATGGAGTAGTGGTTAAGTGCTGTGACTTCAGTGTATAGGGTCCTGGGTTCAAGACCTGCAAGGGCTGTTCATTTTTCTGCTGGGAAGAGTAAGAGCTGTCGGATACAAAATGGTTAAGGCAGTTTTGAGCTGCTTTAAGTGGCTTTGCGTGGTTTTGTGTGAAGCTAAGCAGCTGGGTCATTCCAGTTATGCGGGCATGTGCAGGTACATCAGCTGATTCCCAGTACATCACTCCTACCTCCTTTGTGATCTTAAGGTGTGCTATGGGTAAATGTACGGGCAATTACACAGTGTAGGCATCGCTTACCAGTGCGCAAATCAGCTTAGCTGTTATATTGCAGCAATGTTGATACTTGCTAAGCATGGCTTAGCCCTGGTAACCAGGGCACACCACCCAGTCTGATAATCTGTAATAAGTGTATGTAATGCCATGTACAATACATGCACCTATGTGCTGTCATTACAGTAGCAAGGGGTGTGTGTGTCATGTGTGGGACACAGACATATATGAGGCCTGTACAGCACTGTTAGCTGTGTGAATGTGTTACATACAGGCATAGTAGACAAGGGTATGTGCTGTCACACTGGCATGTAGTGTATCATGGCAGTACTACTGTTGACAGTGCTGACCCAGGCAAGAGCAGAGTGACACATGTAGTACTGACAACAGGCACACCTGTGGGCATAGCTGGACACCGAGGCCTCCCTGTTATATCCCTGGTGTGTGAGCTGTGTCACAGTATATACCCCATTACTGGGTAATGATCCATCTTGTGGAATGTAACAGTAGACTACCGTCTGTACAACACATGTTAGTGAGGGCATCTGACATGTAGTTGTGGCATACATATTGTTGTCAGACATCTGTCTGTCAACACACTCATGCTACTGCATAGCTACTTGTCAAGTTGATGACTGTCAGTCCCTGTACAGATGTGCAGATGGCATGTATCCAGCTGGGATATGTACAGGCAACCTAAGCTTGATAGACACTGAAATGTCTGCCCAGCTGTGTAAGAAGTGGTACATATAGGAGATGTCACCCTGTACATATCAAATGCCATGGGTACCTCTACTACACTACCACAGTCAACCGAACATGCTGGGTACAGGTCACCATCATAGACACTAACCATGTGTTGTAATGCATGTTGCGTACATGTCAACTTGATCACCTCAGTGGCCATGTGCAGGAGGCACCTGGAGGATAGTCTGATGCATGTCATTCTCACCCTGAGGGTCATGACAGTAGTGTCTGCTGATACCACTGTACACAAAGTCGCTACACAACCCATCTCCCCGTGGATAATAGCTATGTACATAGATATGACCACCTGCAATGATGCACCCCTGTACTGACACATGTGTACATGTGCATGACTGAGTATAGCAGTGTCTGTGTTTTAGCACACCTGTACTTGGGAATTTCATGAGGGCCTTCACAACCAACGCAACACCCATTGTCATAGTCAGTTGTGACTGCTGCTGTATGAGACATTATATGTACCCTGTTAAGCTCCCCCCTATACCGGCTACATGAGCCCTGCAGTACCAGCACAACAGTGTTTTACAAATGGGGTGATAGGCATGAGATACCCATTGTGTTCTGGCATGTGTGTGTATAGTTGTGCATGCCCGTATATCTGTAGGGTACAGCATTCTGAGTCCACATACTCCTGTTACAATACCCATTGCCACATAGTAGTATAGATAGTGGTGATGCTGCCCATAGGTGAGGCATGACAATGCAACACCCTACTATGCATGTGGCATGTGCATGAGATGTATATATCTGTAGTACCACTGTTGGGGTATACTATGGATTGTATCACAGTTGCGGCCAATGTGTGATGGTGGGTATGGCAGAGTGTCATCATGAGTTTCAGGGGGTACAATATCCACTGGGGATGTGGATGCTGTGTACACTGTCATTACACCAAAGTACACCCGGTATATGTCCGATGTACCACGATATGGTTACCACTGTCACCATCAACCATACAGGTAACTGTTACCACAATCTAAGCCAGTCATGCATGTGATGTGTGCAGCCTACCTGTAACACATTGGTCACACAGGCAAGTTAGTTAGCAATGATAGGCCCTGGTATCTTGGATGTGTGTCTGGCTCTTATGTGTCTGTTAATGTGTATATGACAGTATGTCACACTAAGTATTGTCCAAATACACCCATTGCATCCCCCATTAGCATGCTGTACATGTCTGGGGATGTTCTGCATGTAACATGTAACCTGGGACACACCTCACCCTAAACGCTGTGTGGTGTGTGCAATGTAAGCCACATACTTCGGTATCACTACATAGCTAGGTAGGGGTCTAGTCCTAGTGTTGCCAACTAACAGTGTGCATGTATGTGGATGGGTCTACATCAGGTTGCAGGGTATATACTCCTCATTGGGTCACCTGTCCGTGTGGCACAGGCAATAACCATTTTAGTAACCTGTGGTATGTGTTCAACTGTACCACAGATATGCCACAGCCATGGTGTCACTACAGTGACATAACCCATTGTGGAATATGACTGCAGACCATCCTCGTGCTGCCACATGTACACCTACAACACAAATGGATAACATTATAGGGACTGCAATCAACCAGTGTTACTAACAGCTATAATGCATCATTGCTGGACGGCTACAGTACCTGCCATGTATGCATTACACTTTACATCTTACAACATGTTACACTGCAGTACTGTGGTACACTGTAGTACAGTCACCATGTGCATCAGAACCATATCAGCCTGTCCCTGCATTGATGGTATGGATGACAGGGATGTGGCACAGGTATCATCATACACACAGGGCATCCTTATGTTGACACATGTACACCTACAACACAAATGGATAACAATATAGAGACCACAACCAACCAGTGTTACTAACAGCTATGAGGCATCATTGCTGGACCGCTACACTACCTGCCATATGTGCATTACACTCTACTCCCTACATGTTACATTGCAGTACTGTGGTACATTGTAGTACAGTCACCGTGTGCATCAGAACCATATCAGCCTGTCCCTGTATTGATGGTATGGATAACAAGGATGTGGCACAGGTATCATATGCACAGAGCATCCCTGTGCTGACACATGTACACCTACAACACAAATGGATAACAATATAGAGACCACAACCAACCAGTGTTACTAAAAGCTATAAGGCATCATTGTCAGATGGCTACACTACCTGCCATATATTCATTGCACTTTACTCCTTACATGTTATACTGCAGTACTGTGGTACACTGTAGTACAGTTACTGTGTGCATCAGAACCATATCAGCCTGTCCCTGCATTGATGGTATGGATGACAGGGATGTGGCACAGGTATCATCATATGCACAGGGTGTGATGTTGGTTTGCCAGAAGCCAAGGGTGGGCCATACATTTGACACCATGTGTGCGGGTGAGGGGTGTACTGTGGTGAGCTGGGTGAGGTGATGTGATGTGTGCAGGTATGGGGTTGCCCTAGGTGTGTTTGCATAGTGTGTGGCTATGCATGCACACAGTTCTGCCATGTGGCTGCCCTACACAGGTGTTTATGGACAGCTGTAGACCATACCTTGCAGGGTGTGCAGTTCACTGCCTCCGGCCATGGACACGTGGACTGTTCCTGCCAGGGGTTCCATGGGCACATCCAGGCACAGGCCTCAATGTGCTACTGTCACCTGCTAATGACATATGTCCGCTGGCACCAGGTTCATCCTGGGACTGGCCAGGACCATGTCCACATGGCCTGCTGTGGTGTGGTGTGGACAGCACACCCCCTGCACTGCTGGGGCTGCTACTGCCACTACAGGAGCCCCTTGGTGTCCTAGCATGTCCACGTTGACTGTCAGCTGTTGGTGTTGCTGGTCACATCCACACAGGCGTTGCTGCATCCCAACACATGTTGAATCATGGACACACCAGGGCTGATGAGGGCCATCATCTCACCATGCTGTCTATCTGTGAGGTCAGCATAAGCACAGATGGCACCAAACAGTTCACGGAGGTTGTCGCTTACAGATGTGAGAGCAGCCCCCTGCAGCCTCAGGCCCTGTCTGGTGTAATGTTCCATACATGCCTGTGCTGCCATGACAGCCTGAAACATGCGCCTGCTGTTACCAGCTATGTCGCCTATGCCAGGAGCATGATGTCCAGCAGCCCTACCACGAGCACCTTGGGACATCTGCCTATGTGGTGCCCTGCCAGACATCTGGCTATGCCTGCTGCAACCAGACACAGTAGGCATGGTTACCACACTTTCCTATGCACTGCCACCAAACACCAGCTGTCCCTCTGCTATGGCCACTGGTGATGGGGTATATGTAGGCACTGAAACTGTGTGTGGGGTTGGGTGGCTAAAGGGGAGATGTCAAATGTTGATGCAGTGTCGGCCCCTGACAACCCCACATGTGCCTCAACAGTACTGTCATCATCTTCGGTGCTTGTATGGACACCAACATCCGATTGCATGCAGGAGGGACCCTGACCCACCTCGCCACCTGTGGGGGAAAACAGTAAATGCAGTTTAAAATCTGTACAGCATTACCTAACAATGCACACACACACACACAAACACACGCACACACACGCACACACGCACACACACACACACACACACACACACACACACACACACACACACACATCCATAATACCTACCTGTCCATGGCTGTACAGACAGTCCCACGTATATGCCCATGTGGTACCCCATCCTGCATCACACTTGTTAACATACACACATTGATACCACTCCTTAACATATCAGTCCTCTAAATGCCTACACAAGCGGACACACCACAAGAACTGTTACTACATTACCTGCCTGACCTGTGTGTAGTGGTTTTACATGGCCTCACTGCTGTCATTTGGTATGCACCCTCTGTATGTTCAGACATCATGAGCATGGCCCCTATATGTGTGGGCTACTATGTTCTATACAGAATATCATGCACTGGTGTGGCATGTGTATGTAATGCTCAGTACATGCCAGATATGCTGCTCATTCAGCCTGTCATGTGACAACTGTAATATATGGAGACACTCCCTGGTGTTGGCTAGTACTTCTCCAATTCATCTGTAGTGCTGCATACATGGGTTGTAGGTGACCTCCCTGTTGAATGCAATATTAAGGGTGTACCTGTTGTCTACCTTCCCTCTCAATGCCTGTTCCATGCTACAGACCATATTATACTATCAGCTGTCCTGTGATTACACACATGACAGGTATTCCTGGTGTGTAATGTGGCAGTCCATGTCCATGTACAGCTGTATGAACACCCCACAATCTTACATGTGCATACATGGCCACCCACACAAACACACACATGCACACAAGCATCCTACATGCATCAACCTCCCTCCACTTCACCAGATTGACCCTCTAACCACCAGGATGCACACACACACACACACACATACAGGTGAGGTTGCACAATGATAATACTCACAGTCCTCCTATTACCCATCTGTCAACATGCAGAACATATGGTACAGAACAGCATGCAGTTCAGCTATAGTCAATCCATGCTAGCAACAGTACACATGTGTGTGATGCATTTGCTGTGTCACAAGGTGATGCCCCTTCCCCTGGATACCACTGCACCCATGTACACAGTATTGCTGTGCACTTGTTCTGCACCCTGCCATGTACTGTGCACCACACCTCACAGGTGTACAACCTATTGCGGAATGTGTAGTACTGTGTCAGTTATGTCAGCTTTAATGCTCACAGCCCCTATGTTTTTCAGCAACACATACCTGTGATGATATGTGGACAGTTGTCATTGGTGAATGCCTGATGACTGATTTACAGCTCTCAACATCAGTGGACCATGTATGACCAATCCAATACTCTTACACTAACAACCATTAGAGCATACCATGGCTACACACCCTTCCTGATATAACGCACCCATCTGTGATCTGCATTGGGACCACATCACTGCATATCTTAATAGTACATGTGCCCAATATGTGACAGATGTCCTGTACTTTCCCATGCAGTGTCTACAGAATGTGTTAGGTGTGTGGACACTTACCACGATGCATACACTGTGTGTGGGCATATGTGTGCTATGACAGTTTGATGCACCTCTTGTTGTGTTTACTACAGCAGTCACTACTCCTGGCGGGGGTATACCAGCATGAACCATTTGCATTTGCCAGTGTACATTCAGTCTGCCCTACACAGGCCCCCTACTCTGCATGATTGCAAGGTCTACTCATGTGCACATCCCTTGGTGTTCACACACTGCTGTCACTATTGCTGTGGGGGTAGGGTTACATCTGCCACAGGTCCTGAACCTGACTATGTGCAGATACTGCCATTCTTAGCATCCTTAGAATCCCTGCTGCAGTGCACTGGTGCATCATGCTGACACCCCCTCCTTCAGCCTTTTTGCAGATGCATGACATGTGTGTCACTTTGCAGTGTCCCATACACTGAACACTACATGTTACAGCCTAGTCCCAGTTGATAATGAGGACTACTGTAATGCCATATGCCATAGTGTATCTCTGCAGCAGTTGCCATTGTCCTACAGGTATATACACTGGTGTTGCACTGTATATGAGTGTTGTTCCAAACATGTCCCTACTGTAGGCCATGTCTCCCACCATTATGCTGCTCCCTGTGGACACATTCTGCAATAACAAGATGTTAGTTATCATGCAAGTGTCTGACATACCCTTCCAATACCCCATCATGGTCACCCCTGTGATGCCATGTATTTCACAGCAACAATACGTGCACATATACAGCATGCATTCTGGGTAGGTGTGTTAGATTTGTGCATGGAATATACCATCGCCATTACATGCCCGTTGTGTTGGCAAGCATCTACATAAACCATACTCACCAGCTACAGGCTGCTGCCTTGGTGGTATCCCAGAGGGACCTACATAAGAGGGTGAAAAATGCAATGTCCTTGGCCACATCTGTGGCAGTGCTATAGGGCGGGTGCAGTAATACAATACATCAATGTTACATTTTCACAATATTACCACATCTGGACATCTGTTTATCACTACTATGCAGCAACACAATATATCTATGACATATCAGATATGCATGATCTACCCATACCGATGTGTATGTATATGCAACAGTGGTCTACTGATGTGCCCTGTGTCCTTACCTGCACAATCCTTGGTGACACCCACCTCCACAAAGGTGTCCAGCAATTGGTGGCTGGCCAGATGGGCAGGTGCAACGAGGCTGGCCAGGAGCTCCTCCACATATGTCAGGGGGGGATGGATGGCATGGCACCCCCTTTGGCGAGGTGATCCCCTGGATTGCAACAGCATGCTGATGGGCATTGCTAAGCAGGTCAGTACAAAGATGCCGGACCTGATCATAACTGCGGTTGTGCAGTCCGACATCATTGACCCTGTGGACTAGGTAGTTCCACAGGGTGGTCTGTTCCTGCTGGTCATGGGAAGCCCTGCCAAACAGCACTGGGAAGTGCTGGATTAGGTATGTGATGAGCACTTCAGTTTCAGCTGCCGAATAAGTAGGCAAATGTGCATGTGACATCTTGGCTGAAAGACATAAAGATGGAAACAGGTCTGAACAACTCATACAGCAAGGTTACCACAGTTTGTACTACACGTCTCTGCCACCCCCCCCCCACCATATCAGCTTCAACATATTGTACACACAACTCATTAGGTATGGCTACAGCTTACCTACCAGTGGGACAAATATTGTATTGTACCACACTTTCTGCTATGTTATTATAGCCATGTTTCATGTGTGGACACTATCATTGCTGGCCTTTACAGACTATTAACCTGCATGCCATTGTGAGGGCCATTATGGTTCCATATATGCCCATGTTATGGCTGCTTTCTGATTTCTGCACATCTGACATTCTGTGTTAATGGGGATATCTATGCATGCTGTTGGACATGATCCGGTATTGTGTAGACTATTACTACCAACATATGTTCTATAACAGTGCCACAATAACATGTATATGTACTACTGGCCAAAAGAAACACCTCTCCAAACCCATCAGCCCATGTTACCTGGCCACATCACATGTGTGTCCCAACCTGGGGCCTCCTCATGTACTGGTCCAGCAATACCATTATGTGGATCCAACCCAGGAGATGTTGTCCCCCCCCCCTGGGGGCACAAACAGACATGTTCCTGCCCCCTGAGGTCAGGTCCAGGGTCTGTTCCATAATGGGCTCCATATACACATGTGGGATGTGCTACATCACTCTGAGGCACCCAATACACATTCACAGGGCCAACATGCTCCTCCTGCTCAGCCTCCAGGCCAGGCACCTTCAGGACATGGACTGGTGTTGTGAGTAGCAGTGGGTGGGAGGCTTGTTCCAATTGTGCCCATATTGGGGCCCATGGGGCATCTACATCACAGACCACACACATCATCCAGGGTGTTTACCCACCACATGTGTCACATACCACCCCTGTAGATTGTCCTCTATACCTACCAACCCTGACCACCTCCACAACCATGCCTGCCATACTTCCCCATATTCCCATTCCATACTTCACTGACGAGGGCAATGTGGTCCCAACAAGGGATTAACATGTGACATACCCTTGCCAGCTGTAGATATCTGTGTGTATTGCTATGTGTGCTGTTGCCTCACACACAGCATACATCACTGTGGTAGTAATTTAGGGGACATGTATTTATATACATATATGTTTGTATGTGTGTTTGTATATATGTAGATGTGTGCATATCGGTATATATCGATATATGTGTAGATATATGTGATGTATATATGTGCTCATATATATGTCTACACATGGGTATCTGTATATTTGTGGACATACATGTTGATATATATATATATATATATATATATATATATATATATATATATATTTTATATATATATATATATATATATATATATATATATATATATATATATATCTTTATATATTATATATGTGTACATATGTACACATATGAATACCCATATGTGGAGTACATTCAGACATCAGCTCCACAATCTCACAACACCTGCCTTGCTGGAACACAGACAGGTGCCGCATATGGACACAGCCTGACATTGGGGGGGTGTATATGTAGGACCAGATTGCAGGTAACCCTATTAAACACCTATGGCATTCCTGCGTGCTGCATTGCAGATGAACCTGAGTATCCTGCAAGGGGTGGGCTGTGGGTCCCACGTGTCCATCATAATGGCATTACTTCCACCACCAGCTATTGGCCACATAATATACATACTTTCAATTACACAACCTACACACTCTATGATGGCTTACATCCTGTCAGTCAGTGCTTATCTGCACAGTTGATGGCTATGGCCCACTACCCACAGGGACAGACACTATTGTCCATAGCAGTTGTTCAGTTGAACATCATTACAACAACAGCTGATGACATATATAAATCATTCCACATCATCTATCCCATTATTATGGACCAGGTACTACATTCAATTACATGCATATATACTTCACATACCTGTTGCAGGAATGATGTCAGTTCTGGATGGCTTGCTGGATGTTATAATAGTTTTTTTTTTCCTTTGGTTTTTACTTTGCCTTTGCCTGAGACTTTTGTTTTTATTTTCTTCATTCTCTCTCTCTCTCTTGGTCTCTCTCCAGTAAATGGATTGAGCTGCTTTGAAAAGATCGCAGCATGGCTTTAGTAGGTGATGCACATGATCAGGTGATGGCCTCTGCACCAATCAGTGTCCTCCACTTGCTACCTGCATGCAGCTTGCTGTGTGTAGTACTTCCATTTACCACTGTCACGGCAACCACCTACTATAAATCCCTACATCATGTGGGCGTGGTCCCTTTATCTTTCCTGTGTGATGGACATCCTTCCTGTGTGTGGTCATCAGTGTGATAGACAGCAGGTAGCAATACATCTTACAGGAGAACCTGCACACTCAGGCCAGCTACATATTTGTAGGAGGTTCAAGAACTACAGACAGAATGTGAGTAGAGTTGTGGTATTCATTGTATAGTACTGGTGTTACAGGGTTTGTATGTACATACTAGTTTACCTTGGAATGCAGTCTGTCTGCATAGCTTTCAACTGTGGGCCTATCCTCTTGATGGCCAGAGGTGTGCCTATTATGTTGTGTCTGTCCACCACACAGGTGTTGTGTCAGATATTTCACTGGCAGTGTGTGTGTTGAGTGCTATCAGTACATGGCTACATCCATTTATGTTTCTAACTTCAAATCCCTGACTATGTTGCAGACTATTCTGTAACACCATTGACTTGCTTAGTGTATGACAACAGT